>NC_092266.1:26233256-26285756 GCF_036320965.1 Panulirus ornatus | reverse complement strand
ACCATAAACCCTGTTTCTGATGGATTGTTGCGTCCGACCCGACTCACCGCATTCGACCATCTGGACCAGCATTCTCATCGGGACGAAGATAGAGTCAGCGAAGGGAGGAGGAGACGTCTTCTGCCTGTCTGTCTGTCTCTCCCTCCGCCCGCCCGCCCGTCCGTCCCTCCCACAAGAAGCGAGGCGCGGTCTCGCGTCCGGATGGAAGCCCAAATGGAGTTCGTATGTCACGTGACCCGAAGAAAAAAAAAAAAAAAGAAGCTGTCTCCGTCATGTTGCAGGTCTCATAATACAGCCCTGCTCACAGCCACCGTCCCCTCCACTCCCCTCTCCCTTTGCCGACTCTTGCGCAGAACTTCTGACGATGAATTATAAAGTTTTGACTAAATTTCCTCCCAAAAGTTTCCCGTTTTTATCGGAGGAATTTTGGTGTATGTAGAAAATAGAGGAAGAGGGAGAGGTGGGGGGTCATACTTGCACGCTGACGACCTCCTCCTCCTCCTCCTCTTCCTCCTCCTCCTCTTCTGTCTCTGATATTAAATCGTAATTGTGATATCTTTATTATTATTTGGTTTGTGTGTGTATATATATATATATATATATATATATATATATATATATATATATATATATATAGATAGATAGATAGATAGATAGATAGATAGATAGATAGATATAGATATATATTGGCCCATCACTCCGCCCAGTCTCGACGGGAATGGGTCGGGAATGGGTCTCCTCCAGGAGGTTAGGTTGGGCGCGATGACTCGATAAAAGGTGGGGGAGGCCGGGGTGGTTGTGGGAGGGAGCGGATCACGTGCCACTCTACAAATCCCAATGACCATCTTCGGGACAGCCAAGCTCGGCTCGGGTAGCGGCGGCCAGGTCGTAAAAGCCAGCGAGGAGGACTTGTGAATATTCATCTTATGCCTCCCTTCCGTGGCTCTCACAGGGCGGGGCTCCAACAGGACGTGGGATGGGTTCTCCTCCTCCTCCTCCTCCTCCTCTTCATCTTTCTCTTCCTCCTCCCCTCCTCCTCCTCCTTTTCGTCTTCTTCTTTCTCTTCCTCCACCTCCTCCTCCTCCTTTTCGTCTTCTTCTTTCTCTTCCTCCTCCTCCTCCTCCTTTTCGTCTTCTTCCTCCTCCTCCTCCTCCTCCTCCTCCTTCCTTCTTTCCTTCCTTCCCTCCCCTCCTATTCCCTTCGTGGCTGTTCCAAGGCGGGCAACGACTAAACGTGGATTGGTGTTCTCTTGCCTCTCGCAATGAGGACGCTGACGGGCTCTGCTGGGTCGTCCTCCTCCTTCCTCCGCCGCACATCAGTGTCTGGTGCCCCAGATTTATGCCGTCTTGTCTACAATGCCGTTTGAAGCGCTACTCGCCAGATGTAGTGAAAGGTCTTCCTCCATCTGACGTCAGTAGAGGAGACTGAAATATTCAACCTCCCGATTCATCTTTAGTGTCGGGCGAGGGTGAAGAGGGAGACGGACTTCACGTGTTAAAGCGATGTGCGTGGCGCGCGTTTTGATCGCCGCGATAGGATCGCTCGGTTGGCAGCAGTGCCTTTTAAGATATGTGTTCTTGATCAACGGTTAACTTGTGCAGAGATTGTTGATTGTTTTGCTTAATTACACAAGTTGATGATTACGATACACCCGACCCCCCCTCCTCCACACACCCCACTAAACACACACACACACTCGGTGTTGTATTATGCTCAGCATCCGCTTGAGTTCTTGATGTATACTGATATCGACTCACTTGAGATTTTGCTTGTTTCTAGCCTTTGAGCATTCGGTTACCACTGGCCCTTGAGGTCACGCTTACTGCTGGCCCTTGAGGTCACGCGTGTGCTCGAGGACCAACAGTAAGCGCGTGCTCAAGGGCCGTCGGCAGTAGGCGTGTGCTCAAGAGCCAACTGTAAACGTGAACTCAAGGGTCAGGTGACGCCTTGGGCTGGAGCCCGGCGGAAGGAGGAGCCGTGCCAGGGCTGCCGTCTGTGTTTATACCACATCAACAGGACCATTACGGCACCCGCGACGTCCCTCCCGCCCTGGTGAACGCCACCTAGGTTGAGAGAGAGAGAGAGAGAGAGAGAGAGAGAGAGAGAGAGAGAGAGAGAGAGAGAGAGAGAGAGAGAGAGAATAAAAGAAAACGAAGAGAGTAAGGGAATAATAATGGGGAAAACAGTGGAGAGAGAGAGAGAGAGAGAGAGAGAGAGAGAGAGAGAGAGAGAGAGAGAGAGAGAGAGAGAGAGAGGAGCGTTGAGTGAGCTGTACTCACTCTCTCTCTCTCGATATAGGTTGCGGTTGATGCAGAGTGTGAGGGAATGAGATGTCTTTAAATGGGATCCTTCCCATATAGAAATATATATGTTAAGAACACTGAGGACACCAGAGATCTGTCACTGGTGGTTCATTTCAATTTTTTTCTTTTCTCCCCTCTTCAGTCCGGCCCACCAAACTCATTTAGAAGTTGAGATAAAAAAAGCAAAAACACGGGATATGGTTTGAAAATTTCATTCGCTTTTTTTTCCCCCTCTTCCTTTTTTCCCCCTTAACCGAGAAATGGTCTCGTGGATTTTCGTCTCTCCCGTCGAAGTGGTTTTTTTCTTCTTCTTCTTTCTTTTCCCCATCTGTGAAAGTAAGAATGACTTAAACACCGGTTATAACCTGAGCTTGAAGCTCATAAACTCCTGTTCTGTGTGCCCCCTACATTCATCGCATTCTGTCGGCCGCCAAAGGTCGCGTGTAGAGAGGGAGAGATGACCCTCCCTCCATCCACCCTCCCTTCTTTTTTTTTCTTTTGTTATTGTTGTTGTCCGTCACAGACGGCGGCATCTTGATATAAATCTTCATTAAGGTGTCTTGGTAAGGCATGACTATCAGGACCTGAGCTCTTGTACAGCACAAGGGAGTGATGGCCGCTTAGGAGTCTTATTCACTGTCATTCTCCGTATGTCTGTGTTAGCTCAGATAGGCCGTGTCACTGTGAAGGACACTGTTGGGTACTGGTTGTGTGTGTGGGGTGGTCGACAGTTGGGTGCTGGTTGTGTGTGTGGGGTGGTCGACAGTTGGGTACTGGTTGTGTGTGTGTGGTGGTCGACAGCTGGGTACTGGTTGTGTGTGTGGGGTGGTCGACAGTTGGGTACTGGTTGTGTGTGTGTGGTGGTCGACAGTTGAGTACTGGTTGTGTGTGTGGGGTGGTCGACAGTTGGGTACTGGTTGTGTGTGTGTGGTGGTCGACAGTTGGGTACTGGTTGTGTGTGTGGGGTGGTCGACAGTTGGGTACTGGTTGTGTGTGTGTGGGTGGTCGACAGCTGGGTACTGGTTGTGTGTGTGGGGTGGTCGACAGTTGGGTACTGGTTGTGTGTGAGGTGGTCGACAGTTTGGTTCTGGTTGTGTGTGAGGTGGTCGACAGTTTGGTTCTGGTTGTGTGTGAGGGGTCGACAGTTGGGTACTGGTTGTGTGTGTGTGGTGGTCGACAGTTGGGTACTGGTTGTGTGTGTGTGGTGGTCGACAGTTGAGTACTGGTTGTGTGTGTGGGGTGTGGTCGACAGTTGGGTACTGGTTGTGTGTGTGAGGTGGTCGACAATTTGGTTGTGTGTTGGGGTCGACCGTTGGTGTCTGGAAACAATTTCTCTTGTGTGTTTGGAGGATCAGAGACTCCAAGGATTTCGCCTCCAAGAGGTTCGTGTTTTCGCCTTGTCTGCTTCTATCACTTTCCTCCATCTTCCACACTCTCTCTCCTTCCTCTCTCACTGTCTCTTACCTCTCCTGTCTTCTTCCTCCTGTCACACACTTCCCTCCCACGCTCTAAGCACCCTTACCACACCGTCTCATATCACCTTCCAACCTCCAACACACACACACACACTTCCGACGAAGGCCTTGTCGCAGCCTAACCTCATTCCTTATCAGTGTTCTTCAGGTGCTCAGGATCCAGTCCTCCTCACCAGTACCGCTGCACTGGTGTGTGTGTGTGTGTGTGTGGGTGTGCCCCTCACCTCCTCCTCCTCCTCCTCCTGCCGTTGGTGTCTCGCTTGGGCCAGCCAGTCCACTCACGTCGCCTGATGTCACCTTTGACCCTAATCGGCTTTAGTCCCTCTATCCCCCCCACACTTGAGAACGTCATCCTTCTATTCACTTCGCCTCTCTACCTCCACAGTCATGTTTATCCTCCAGAGTCCTTCACTTAATCCCTCTCTTCCCCCCTTATTTTTTTTCAATCTTTCTGTCTGTCTCTCTCTCTCTATCTGTCTCTTGTGTCTCCCATAGCAATCCCCCTCCTTGGCCTCGACACCGCTCCCGTTACACACACACACACCCACACACACACCCACACACACACACACATACACACACACTCTAAGCAGCGTAACAAAGACATCTCTCTGCTCCTAACGTATTCAGATTTTCTTTTTGTCTTTATGTGTGTGTGTGGGCGTTTTTGCCGCAGGTTGGGTCTTTTCCCTCCCCTTCCCTTCCCATCTCTGGTCGAACGTCTGGTAGATTGGTGAGGAAGTTTGGGGACCAGGTCGACGTCTGGGAGAGAAGTTGTGAGACGTAATGTAGTAGAGGCTCGTTTTCTTTTCAGATAATTTTGTATGTGGGGTGGTAGAATATCGGTTTCTCTTCCTTCGATTCTTTCTTTTTTTTTTCCATAGGGCTGGTAAAGTTTTTTTTTGATAGGGATAGCATAATATAGTTCTAGTTTTAGATAATGTTATGTAGGGGTGGCAGAATATGGCTTTCGTATCAAGTTATTTTTTTTTTAATTGTGTTGGTTGAATATCCGTTTTCGAGTGGTTGTATAATTCGTATGGGATGAGTTGAGTCTCGTTTTCTTTTGAAACAGTTAAGAAAGGGGATGGAAGAACATCATTTTCTTTTCAAAACAGTTTTTCTGTGGGTGTTAGAACTTCGTTTTCCTTTCAGATCATTTCTGAATGAGTTTTGTAAAAAAAAGAAACGTTTTCTTTTTTTCTCTTTTCAAACGATATTATGTGGCGACGTTGGTGGTGGTGGTGGCAGTACAATTTTCCGTTCATGTAAAACATCATTTACCATCCAGTGGCTTGGTTTTGTATACTGTCTCTGCACCCTTGATGTATGAAACGTGTTGACGGTACCACCACCACCAGCCACCACAGGTCGATCTTTTACTCTTACGTGGGCCAACTGGGCCGCTGAGGCAACTGGCAATAACGACTTATGACCTTACATGACCTAACCCTTAATCCTCAGAAAGGGAATCTCGACAAGCCCGGTGGCCACGTCCTCACACCGCTGTCGGCGTGGCTAACCCGACTGCCGTATGTATATATATAAATACCCGGGCAATCAAGCCAGCAATCCTCGCCTCGAACGCGCACAAGTGCTCTTAACTGCGCCTGAACTCTTCGACGCCCTCGGGGCTCTTCTACTGTCAGTAGCGACGCACCATACGACTCTTTGACTTTTTATAAGCCACTCTGGTAAGGGGATCTGTGGTGCCTCCTCATACCTATGCCTTTCCTGAGCAGGATCTCCTCCGTGTGGCCTCGGCCAACACCGACCGACTCGTCGCCCACTCTGCCGCGGATCCTGCAGGATCTCTGCTGCTCCTCCAACACCGAGCGACTCGCCGCCCACTCTGCCGTGGATCCTGCAGGATCTCTGCTGCTCCTCCTACACCGAGCGACTCGCCGCCCACTCTGCCGTGGATCTTGCAGGATCTCTGCTGCTCCTCCAACACCGACCGACTCGCCGCCTACTCTGCCGTAGATCCTGCAGGATCTCTGCTGCTCCTCCAACACCGACCGACTCGCCGCCCACTCTGCCGTGGATCCTGCAGGATCTCTGCTGCTCCTCTCCCTCCTCCCGGCCTTTGGCTTGAGCGCACTGTGCAGCAAAGGACTTCCAAGTGAATGGTGCCCGTCATGTGCATAGACGAACCATTTTTTACGACTGCGGACCTTAAAATCGCGATGTCGAAGTCGACAGCGTTTTAGACTCGGTGTTAGCGTCGGTGATCGTCGCTTGAATGTCGACCGTTTGATAACCAGGTCGACCTTTACGGCCTCCTGTCCTGTTATCTGCGGCAGTCCAGGTGATAGGACGGAATAAGGGCGCTATTAGAACTGGTTTTACGTAATGGGCGTTGTTCCTGCCTGACGGGTTTCCTTTATATATCGACCCCCAATTTGTCTGAGCATAATGGGGGTCATAGGTTAGTGTTGCAGATGTCCACAACCTCCTGCCTGCCTCCGAAGGCTTGGCTGTATCTGTAATGTGGGATCACAATGAGCGATTCAGTGGACATGATTCACGTGCTGGGAATTTAAGAGATTACTTTGCACGAACTGTTTTGATTAGTGTTTCAGCACCTGGAATACTATTATTGAAACTCTGGAATCCTCTATGGTTGAGTGGGACGTCGTGAGTAGGAGGGATGGGGGATCACAATAAGCGATTCAGTGGACATGATTCACGTGCTGGGAATTTAAGAGATTACTTTGCAAGTCGTGTTTTGATTAGTATTTCAGCACCTGGTATTATTGTTACTCTGGAATCCTCTCTGGTTGAGTGGGACGTCGTGAGTAGGTGGGGTGGGGGAAGCGTTTTTAAGACAGCGCTGAGTGATATATAGAGTGGCATTGTGGTATAAGAAGGAGATAAAGATGGTTCCCTGGGTTAGGAAGAGGCGAACACTACAGGCGTGTTTGGTCAGCGGTCGACAGACTCAGTGATGTCTTGGGTGGCAGCTGCTTCGTGTCAAGGCATCTCCCATTTTATCTTTCAAACATCCTGAAGGAAGTTACAGCGAGGTCCTTTGACACACACACACACACACACACACACACACACACACACACACACACACACACACACACGCGTGAGTATAAACCTCTCTCCCAGTACAGTACAAATAGGTGTTTACACATACACCTACAGGTGTGGTGTGTGGCTGAACCATGCGGAATTCTTCCCCCCTCCAAACCGTACCAATAGCTGAAGTACACGTGAGGATACGCCACCACAGCCCACCTCACACCAGAGCAAACCCTAGTTGCATCTCAAGGCAGAAGAAAAAAGGGAATTATTCGCTCACGTATTAAGATGAAGTTATCTCATGCTGCTCGTACCTCTGTGAATAATATTTTTATTCCTCGTTTAGATTCCATTAAGATGAAGGCCCTTTATCAGGGTCTGTTGAGTCCGGCCTCGTTAAAGCCGACGTCCCGTATATCTAAGCTCAAAGGCCGCGCCTCCGATAATACAAGCGGTTGCTCTCGTCCCTTCGACATCACAGTTGTTGCTGCAGTGAGAGCCCGACGGTGATGATGGTGGTGGCACTGTCCCCAGGCAGTGCAGTGAAGTTGTGTAGTCCGAAGGTAGTCAGTCTGTCTTGTGTTAACTCGCGTGTGGCCTTTTTTGAATGGTCAGAGTGTCATGGAGAGACGTGAGCTTCGATGAGCCAAGTAGAAACCTTTTCTTTCTTTCCTTTTTTTTTTCATCCATTCATTTTTACTCTGTTGAAAATACCATCATTGATGCTGGTATGATCATCCTGCCTGGCGTCAGTGTTGACGTGACGTAGAATGGTTGATGTACATGAGTTGGTTAACAGTGCTCGTTTGGCGAGATTGTCCCAATCGTCATTGATGCTTCGTGTGGTACACATCGAAGCGAAGACATCTGCTTGACGGAGTACAGGCCGTCATGCCCAGAGTGATGACCCATTGGAAGGATAAATCGTGAGGTCTCTACTAAGTTTGTATACAGGTCTTGTGTATTCCCCGTAGCTTGGCATTGTACTAGATTGGTGCCGCGATCAGAGTTCGAGAGTGTTATTAGGAGAAAGAATCATTGAAGTGATTGCAAAGGTAATCATTTAATAGGAATTATTTAAGTGATTACAGGGGTAATCATTTCAGGGAATCATTTAAGTGATTACAAAGGTAATCATTTATTAGGAATAATTTAAGTGATTACAGAGGTAATCATTTCAGGGAATCATTTAAGTGATTACAAAGGTAATCATTTAATAGGAATCATTTAAGTGATTATAAAGGTAATTTAGAGGTAATCATTTAAGTAATTACAAAGATAATAATTTCAGGGAATCATTTAAGTGATTACAAAGGTAATCATTTCAGGGAATCATTTAAGTGATTACAAAGGTAATCATTTCAGGGAATCATTTAAGTGATTACAAAGGTAATCTTTCGATTGGTACCAGAGTCACAGAATCGTAGGATGGTATCAGTCTTAGCCAACCATGTGTTCATCAGCATTACTCTTGCCTCCTACTTACTTCCCTTGTACCTCGTACCTCTCTGGTACGTGGTGGGTTTAGTGTGCACGAGTAACTCGCTAGTACTTGAGGGTGTAGTATGAACGAGTGCCTCGCCCTTACATCAGTGTGTAGTGTGTAAGGATACCTGGCTAGTATTTCAGGGTGTAGTGTGAGGGGAAGAAGAAAAAAATAAAGAAAGGCAGCATTGTATGCAGAAGATAAGCTCAGATGTCCTGTAAATAATAATTCACAAAATGAGAACAGGATGGCGAAGACGATATATATAGAAGAGGGCACTGCAACACCGGGCTAATATCTGCTAAATGCTCCCTTTTTCATTTCGATGCTACATCAGCGAGGCTGTGTTGGTAATGCTGTGTTTACAGGAACTTGAGATGAGGCGTCGTCTGTATACGATGAGAGAACCAGGCAGGAGTGAGTGGAGGGCTTCGTGAGGAGATTTCTCATTCATCCAGTGGATTTCCCACCTTGTTTTCTGGAGGATCACCTCGAGTCATGCTCAGGTTATCATTTAACCAATAGGAAAACACCTCCTTGTTTACTCGTCCCCCTCCATTCGTCCAGGAGGGTGAACGGGACGTGTTGCTTGACTTAAAAAAAGAAAGATTTTGTTTTGGCTTGCTTGGTGCCCATGGGGGTTGTAGTTGGTTTGCAGTGTTGTTTTTTGGGTCTAGATACGAATTTGATCAAGTTTCTTTGAAGTCATTCCACGAGAGAGAGAGAGAGAGAGAGAGAGAGAGAGAGAGAGAGAGAGAGAGAGAGAGAGAGAGAGAGAGAGTCTGCATTCTCAGAGTAGATGAAGCTTTGTTCTGAATGCGTCGGAGGGAGTGGCTGTGCCTCAGAGTGTCATTGGTGAGCACAGAGCGAGAGGCTTGGACGACGCCCGGCGTCTAGCAGTGACCCCGGTACAGTCCTCTTGTCTCTCGGGTTAGTGACCGTCAGACAGTGTCTCCGGCCGGGTTTTCCTCCCGTGGCTCGTGGTTCACCCTTGTAACTCCTCCCTCCCTCTTGCCAACCCTACCGTGATAGCTTGGCCCCAGCCCGTCTTTTCATGATGTCTTCGAGACCAACCCTTCTAGAGTACTTCTTCCCATAGATGAACTTTACCCTCGTCTCTCATCACGTTATGTCTTGAACTCCCTCGTGCATCCTTTGCTGACGGCCTCCTGTTATCTCTCCTCCACTTCCTGCCATAGTTACTGTAAACATATCCCATGCCTGTTTCCCCCCCTTGATATCTAACGTCTTTGCAGCCTTCCTCTGATATCTGTCGTCTGTCAGCTTCATCATAATATCTTCCTCCTCTTATCCCTTGCCTGCTTAACCCTAAATATTTCCCTTATCTCTCCCCCACCGATTCATCATATCTGCCAACAGTTAACCCATACTCATGATATCTCTAACACATGCCAACATTACTCTGGTATCTCACGTAGCCTCCCCCTCTCTCCTGCCCACCACATCTCCCCTCCCTCTCTCTCTACTTAGCTTTCCTCTGATATATATCTAACTGGCTATCATCCCTCCTTGTGTTATCCTATCCTGTCCCTTCCTACCTCCACCGCCGCTGGCTGCTCTCATTCGCCAGCAACATTCCAACCGGATGAACGGTAAACAAGCGACCAGGTCTACCATAAGGCCCAGCAGCCAGGGTAAGACAGGAACGTTGGCTGGTGTTTATGTGCGGCCGTAGATCGTCTGGGTTGTGGGGCAGGAGGGGGGGGAAAAAAATGAATTAAAAGAAGACGTAATAGAAGACGAATGGGGGAACCCATTAACTGGAAAGGAGGTAGAGAGAGAGAGAGAGAGAGAGAGAGAGAGAGAGAGAGAGAGAGAGAGAGAGAGAGAGACGAAAAGAAATTAACCCAAGCTTGGCTGCGGTAACGAAGGAGAGCATCCCTAAACAAGAGGTAGCCAGGCGGTTTAGGCGGTAGCGTTGCTTGTAAGCCGTGTAGATAACATTGAATTACATCTGCAGGCAGGCGCAATCACCCTCAGGTTATATCCTTCCAGGCCTCCGATTACTGATTTGCACAATCACGCCGCAAGAATGATTAGGATGGGGGGCTGCTTTACCCCCCTCCGCCGCTCCTCCCTCCCTCCCGCAAGATGAATCACAGCAAGACTGTGTGTGTGTGTGTGTGTGTGTGTGTGTGTGTTTGTGTTGCTATCGAGACGTCGCTGTGAGGAACAGTCAACTCGATAGATTTGGTATATGGTCACCCCTCTTCCCATCCCCGCCACCGCGCCCCCTCCGCCTCTATCCACTTCACGTGATGTTCTTTTCAACGCACAACCCTTCCATCACCACCCTTCCACCACCACCCTCTTACGTGGCGATATTTGCGGAGTGAAGAGGCTGATGAAGAGTGGGAGGGAACATACGCCAGGTATAAACAATTCACCTGTTGGTTGTACTGTAGTGGCAAGGTATATACAGAGGGGGAGGTTGATGAGGGCGTGGATGTGCGGTGTACAGTCTGTGTGTGTGTGTGTGTGTGTGTGTGTTGGAGTGAGAGAGAGAGAGAGAGAGAGAGAGAGAGAGAGAGAGAGAGAGAGAGAGAGAGAGAGAGAGAGAGAGAGAGAGAGAGAGAGAGAGCCGCGCGCTCGCCTTCTCTGGTGGACCCGTAAGCGTCGCCAAGCTCTTCGCCTGCGTTACTCCTGGTTGGGCTATAGATGGTCTGGTCTGCCGTGCTGGGCTCCTCCTCCTCCTCTTCCTCCTCCTCCTCCTCCTCCTCTTCGTCCTTGATAATGATCGGCCACAGTTACCGTGGGTCAGACCGTAGGTCTCTCAAGGTGCTTCATCTTCCAGCCAGCCAAGTGTCGATGCATCTTTGGGGAAGAAGAAGAAGAAGAGAGAATTAAGGGAAGAAAAAGACATTTTCAGCCCCCCCCCCAAAAAAAAAAAAAGGTCTTCGTCGTCTAAGTTCAGGCTCACATCCTGGTAGATTCCCGTTTTCTTCTCGCTATTCAACAGACGCCGGAGGATGGTCATCCAGGTTCAGGACTGCCTTAATGCAGAATAGATTTCGCCGTGTTCGTGCGGCTCTGTGAAAGTATCTTGATTTTCTTCTATAAAAGTCTGCAAAAATGGTGTTAGGTTTGCCGTTCGGTCTGAATGTATATGCTCTCGTATATTTCGCTTAGCCGGTATAGCGAACTAAAATGAGATGGCCTCGCCTTCGTCTAGCCCTAGCAATGTAACGCACTGATCCGAAGATGGCTTAGCTTTACCTTCATCATCTTAGCGTAGCAGTAAAGTGAACTACCTGGAGATGCTGTTGCCTCCACCTAGCTTATGAAAAGGGAGGAAGTACTAGTGGAGATACCCAAGCCTTCATTTAAGGTAGAGATGTATCGAACCAGATGGAAATAACCTTACCTTCATCCAACCCTAGCTTACGAACGAACCACCCAGAGATAGCTTGGCGTACATCACCCACTACTCTGTGGAAATTTATAGCTTCGCTTCATGCAAGATAGCTTTCCCTTACTGGAGGTACGAAGTCAAGCTAGACAAGTAGTAGAAGGGTTTGTGTTCGGGGAGGGATGAAGACCTCCCCACTATATACACAACAGCAGCAGTCATGCCTTCTTTCGAGCGGAGGTAGTCACACGTCCCCCTCTGGAAATATAAAATCCCGCTACATAAGTAGAATAAAAATTCTATAGCCTAGCGCATATTAAGACGTTAGATGAGGGAGATACCTTCGTCGTCATCATCATCATCATCATCACCCCACATTGTGGAGTGGTTTTAAAGTCCCGCTACATAAGTAGGACGATCCAGCCGAGGCTAATATTATACAATGAACCAACTGGAGATACCCTTGTCCTCACCACCCACTTTACACAGATTTACGACCTCCCCCCCCCACTACTACAAAAGTAAAACGGCCCAGCCAGCCTTAGCGATAGCGCACGGCAGAGAGAGAGAGAGAGAGAGAGAGAGAGAGAGAGAGAGAGAGAGAGAGAGAGAGAGAGAGAGAGAGAGAGAGAGAGAGAGAGCTCAAACCCCCCCCTCACCAGGGCCAAAGTTAAAAACCTGGTGACTCACCAAGGAACATAAATACTGTTAAACAGGGAAACATCTATTTAACACAAGTAACGGACGCCAGGCACGCCACGGCTATTCTCGTCCTCCGCCCGCCACAGTGCGCCGTCGTCGTCTGCTGCTGACTGAGCCTTCCCTAACGTTATTCATCCGCCCTGTTTCCTTATGGCACAAGCGGTTCATCCTCGCTGGACGGCACGGCGGCCCGCGCCCTCCCCCCCTTAACGCTCTCTCATCCTCCTATCTACACGGTGGGATTTTCCCGCAGGGGAAAGATTAATGGATAAAACGACAACGTTTATATGTAAATTATTCAGTCTGCGAGCGAGGACACGCGTATTATTTCCCTCCTCCTCCTCCTCGGTTAGTTCAGATTTTTCTTTTTATATAATGAGACCATTAGGCTTGAGGTATTTAACGGAAGAGGCAGGTAAGAACGCCTCCCCATCATCTTTAAACATGCCCAGACTCGCAAACTTTAGCTTATGATGATGGACGACTGCCTTGATGTAGTATTGTACGCCAGTCGTATGTGAACGAGATGTTTCTCAACATGTGTTTCTGGTCTCACATGTGTTTGCTAGAAGGGGGACGGGGTCTGTAAGATTCTTAGATTCTTCCTTCGTGGGCAAAATATTGACATTACAGATAATGTTTGTTAGTCTTAGGATTAGACCAACTTAATGTGGAAAAGTCAAAAGGTTAGGTTGACTCACGCAACTTTGACGTGTGTGTGGAAGGGGAGGAGATGATGCCAAGCCAGAACCAGATGCCATCCATGCCTTTGGGGTCAGTGGTACCACACACACTAGCAGTTCCCTGGCTGGCCTTGGAGGGACCCGCGAACGTCGAGGGGAGTAGTAATGGCAACTCACACTGATGTCCGACTTTGTTTTTTTTTTTTCCTTCTCTCTTTTTTACAGCCAGAGAGAGAGAGAGAGAGAGAGAGAGAGAGAGAGAGAGAGAGAGAGAGAGAGAGAGAGAGAGAGAAGATGCTTCAAAAGAATGCGTCCAGAAAGTTTTTCGGAGTAAATAGTACTTGTGAAATATACATAATATGCAACGAGTTGCGGTACTCGCTGGAGAGAGAGAGAGAGAGAGAGAGAGAGAGAGAGAGAGAGAGAGAGAGAGAGAGAGAGAGAGAGAGAGACTGAAATCAGTGTTAAATGTGTTTATGAAATCAGCTTTGTGGAGTGTGTGTGTGTGTGTGGCTCCGAGACACAGATGGTGGCAATTGTGGCACTCACGAACCTAACTGGTTAGTACACCAGAGAACATGGGAGTTAATAGGATTTCTGATCTGGCCAGGAAGGAACCATCCAAACTGACTACGCCCCCCCCCCCCTTTTTTTTTTAAAGTCTGCCCAGGAAGGAACTGACTACCCTCTTTTTTTTCCTTAAAGGATTAACCTGTTATCTAATCTTCTATCTTTTCTACCGGTGATGCACAGTTCTCTCTCTTCTCTGTGAGGGTAGCAGCAAGTCCATTTACTCAAGTGAATGGTAAGGTTAATTAGATGAGACGTCATAACTTTCCCTCCATAATGTACAGATGGATACCTCAGGTACAGACAGAGGTACCTCTGCACAGGAAGAGATGAACGTTAATTTCTTCTTATTTTTTTTCCTAGAAATGTTTAAATCTCTCTGCTGTGTCAGGGTGTGGAAGGCTTCGCCCCTATAGCCATCTGTAAGCCTCGCCCTCCGCCTCTGCTATTAGGGGCAACAACAACTTGAGGAAAGTTTTCTATACTTAATTTCGCCCAGAAAGATGAAGAGGAATTCGCCAACGAGAAAAGGAAAAAAGAGATAGGAAAGAGAAACTCTAGGACTCGAAACTTGAGTCTCGTATTCTATGCTTTTGCTGTCAGTGAGGAGGGAAGATGACGCTATATGGAGGAAATCTGATTCTTTTACTAGGTTAGACCTGCTGGTGGTGGCTCCTGAAAGTCGGAGACGAACTCCAAGCACCTCTCGATAGGTACGTGCAGGTGCTACTGCCTGCCTGGTAAGTACCTGCAGGTACTCTGTGACGCCACGAAGCATACAGAGCTCAGAGTACCTCTAAGATGTACTCCTGGCGCTGGTAGGTAGATCCTGGTCGTCGCGGGAGGAGACGCGGCCTTCGAGTACCACCGCCAGGTCTCATCGGCAGGTGGGAGGACGGCGTAGGCCACTGTGTGGTAACGCCACTTGAGGCAAGGAGGGAGGGTAAGAATACCCGGCAGCTTGAAGACGGATGGGCTATCAGAGCAGCCGCCTCGTAGGCCGGTCACACGCCCTGTTTTGACGGCTGGGAAAATGTGTACGTCAGTTTTAATTGCTTTTAGCCGCCATTAGTTTTGATTTGGTGGAGGTTGGGTGCTTAGTGTGTGTGTGTGTGTGTGTGTGTGTGTGTGTGTGTGTGTGTGTGTGTGTGTCTAGGATATGTTATGTACGCTTGAGTGTTACTCTTTGATCTTGCGTTTATGTTTTTTTGTCTACGTTCAGGCGTATCGTATGGATTTTGGCTTGATGACCTTAGCTGTTGTCGGCCACTGAATACAACAGCTGTCACGCGTATACACACACACACACCTGGCTTGTACACCTGGCCTCCTCACTGTAACTGTAGATTTTGTAGCCTGTTCATTAGGCTTAATGGCTCGATGTGTTAGATTACGTCTTGCTAACCCGAACACCAAGACCAGGTATCACGTTTGATATCAGAATCGATACCATCCCCCCCTTTTTTTTTTTAATTTGAATTATATTCGTAACTCGTTCATGTTAATGGGAAGTCGTGAGGTTGCGAAGCCACCACAGTGCAGCTGGTGAGGATAGATTAAGGGCGACCCACTTTTGTCACGTTCTCCGCGCGTTCCCTGGTCCCCCAGCCTGTCCTTTGAGGCCATGGGAGGTCGACATTTAGTGCCTGAGTTGATGATGATCCCCGGAAGGTAAAGCTTGAGTCATAAGGTGGAATTTTGTTTGGGTGCATAATCAACGGAAGGATTTTATACCTATGATAACCCCAACCGTCTGAGGTAA
Organism: Panulirus ornatus; assembly: GCF_036320965.1. Classification (NCBI taxonomy): domain Eukaryota; kingdom Metazoa; phylum Arthropoda; class Malacostraca; order Decapoda; family Palinuridae; genus Panulirus; species Panulirus ornatus. The sequence goes on along the minus strand of NC_092266.1, from coordinate 26,270,375 downwards.
TAAGTAAGTTATGAACTGGGCTGAACCCCCGTCGCCACAGTGAGTTCTAACAAAGGGGGAGTCTGATTATTTGACTTGCAGCAAATATCTTCATAATTACGTTAGGAGGAAAAGAGGTTCTCTCTGTGTGTGTGTGTGTGTGTGGGAATGCATTCATTTCTTTTATGTTTTACCATTCATTTCTCACCCATTTTTTCCTATTTATGGTATTCCAAAAATTCTCGTCTTCCAGTCGTTCGATTTCTTTTTTTGGTCCTCGTGGTTGAAGTGTGTCGGAATCTCTCGGTGGAGTCGACTGCACGGGTTACAGATGAGTGTGGTTGATGAGCAGTTCATCTCTCATCGTATGTACCAGATTCCTGACGTACATATCCGTGTCTGTGCACAGTAAGAAAAAAAAAGTTTCACTCAAGAGAACAGCGTTGTGTTTGGTCCAGTCACTGAGATTCGTATTGAAGGTTCGTATGTACACTTAGTGTTGGCCTCTTGTAAACCGCTGCCAAAAAGGAGGATGGGTCAGAGTACACAAAGGAAATTAAGACACCTTTTTGATATCAACAATCACTAACACGTTATTATGGCATGATTCAAAAGGCTGTGAGGGTTTTGAGGGATGTTGCCAGGAATGCTGGTGGTACGTCAGGGGTGGTACGATCCTCTTGCTTCGAGTAAGAGAGGATCGGGAACAACAGATTAACACTAGTATGTGACCTGGGTTCTTAAGACCACGGACCAACCACACTCGTGTTGTATCTATCATAGTCCTCCCCTCCCCGCGAGTGTCGTTTTCTGCGCAAATACATTTTGTCCGCTGACACGTTTTTTGTTTCTTGCGCTCATTCATTTTCTACACTTGTTACATTTTCGATGATGTGTTATGTACGCTGATTCATTCTTTGCGGTGATACATTTTCTACGCTGATTCATTGCTTATGGCGTTACATTTTCTGCCCTCATACATTTTCTTGTGTGTTAACATTTTCTACGCTGATTCATTCATTGCGGCAGCACATTTTCTACGCTGATACTTAGTTGCGGTTGATACATTTTCTACATTATTATTCTTTTTTCTAACGTGATACATTATATACGCTGACTGCTTTACTTTTCCGATGATCCATTTTCTGCGCTGATACATTTTCTTTGAAGCCACAGAGGAGAGAGAGAGAGAGAGAGAGAGAGAGAGAGAGAGAGAGAGAGAGAGAGAGAGAGAGAGAGAGAGTCTTCCAGTTTCTCAAAAGTTCCCTCCTCAAATATTGACCTCCCAAGTTCAGGGACCCGCCGGAGGTTGGAGGCTAAAGTTCACGATGACATAAGCCATCATATGCCGTGTGCCCAGACGAGATGCATGTTTGTGTATATTATATACACTTGTAACATTTTCTTGCCTTCGACCTCTTTCCTGACCCCCGGACTGGCTGGGTTGGGGGTTGGGCTGTGTGGCTGGTCTGTGGTATGACCTTCTCCCTCCTCCAGAATAGCACCGTGAGTGTCAAAGCGGATATATTTTTAGCCTCTCTCTCTCTCTCTCTCTCTCTCTCTCTCTCTCTCTCTCTCTCTCTCTCTCTCTCTCAAGATGGTTTGTTTACCATCCGTGTCGTTATGGCTACACTCATTCTTATCAAAGGCTTTTGCCTTTATTTTTTTTTAAGGGTGTGTGTGTGATGGTTCGGTTGACCCGTCTTGTAACGATGGGATGTGGTTAGTGATAGGACTTCGCCCCATGTTCGTTGGTTGGTTGGTTGGTTGGGTGGTTGGTTGGGTGGTTGGTTGGTTGGGTGGTTGGTTAGGTGGTTGGGTGGTTGGTTGGGTGGTTGGTTGGTTGGTTGGGTGGTTGGTTGGTTGGTTGGGTGGTTGGTTGGGTGGTTGGTTAGGTGGTTGGGTGGTTGGTTGGGTGGTTGGTTGGTTGGTTGGTTGGGTGGTTGGTTGGTTGGGTGGTTGGGTGGTTGGTTGGTTGGTTGGGTGGTTGGTTGGTTGGTTGGGTGGTTGGTTGGTTGGGTTTGGTTTGGTCTCTTAAGCCTGTAAGCTATACCAGGGTCGTTCAGGGCCGCCAGGTTCCAACTGCACCCATGCAACCCGAGATATGTATAACACCTTCTTCAGGTGTTAAGGATAAGTACCTAAGACCCCATTGCACTCTGTAACTCTATGTACCTTTGACCCGTGTGTATGTGTGTGTGTGTGTGTGTGTGTGTGTGTGTGTGTGTGTGTGTGTGTAGGAAACTACGGCACATAACTTTCATAGGACTAACCAAGACACACGAACTCGTCCCTCTGCTCATTATGCATTCACGAGAGACTGCCCAGTCACAGACCCTCACAACGACGTCCTCTCTCCTCGTCGTCGTCTCCTCCTCCTCCTCCTCCTCGTCCTATAAGCATTTCATGTAAAGTGCTCTTATCGTCGAGGGTAAAGGGGGGAAAAAAAGATGAAGGGGAAAAAAAATATATGGCCAGCCAAGTCTCCCATATTGAGGCCAGAGTAAACAAATTCAGCCTAGGATGAATATGCACTTGATCGTCCTCGCGCGCGCGCGCGCACACACACACACACACACACACACACACACACACACACACACACACACACGACTACACACACTCAAGCTTGGTAAATACCCCCTCCCCCCCACGAAAGACTACCTTTCTGAAAAATACCCCTGAAAAACTACACACTCCAAAAAAAATTACTAACCATCTCCTCCTCCTCCTCCTCCTCCACACGCAAGACTCTGCACTCAAAAATACCTCCTCAGAGGGAGTGTACTGGCCGGGCACTGACGCACTCTTGAGGGCTCTGGCATACTCATTTATCAACGCACTCTCCCCGGCTCCATCTGCATATGTCACTCACCTGACAGCTTGCTTTACTCATCTGCCAAGTTAACATCCCACATACTCCATCCTCCGGAGACCTCCATGAGACCACGTCACCCTGACGTCAGAGAGGCGACTTTACTCATCAACTAGCCATACCCACCATCACCAGTAGCTCACTCATCACTCGTCAGGTAGCTCATTCATCACCGTTAGACTATGGCATGCAGTCATGAGGTGGTTACTCGTCGTCATTGGACGTTATGTACTCATCAGAGCAGCTTACTCATCACTATTTGACTGTGTCATTCACTTGATCGCACTCGCCTGCTCATCGCCGATGGACTGTGTCATGCACTCATCAGGTAGCTTACTCATCCTGAACTTGTGAAATAGTGTAATCATAAGGCTGGTAATTGATCGTTGCATGTGCGATTAATGTAATCGCAAGACTGGTGAATGATGGCTGCGTGTGCGATTAATGTAATCGCAAGACTGGTGAATGATGGCTGCGTGTGCGATTAATGTAATCGCAAGACTGGTGAATGATGGCTGCGTGTGCGATTAATGTAATCACAGGAATGGCAATTGACGGCTACATGTGCGAGTAATGTGATCATAAGAGTGATCATGACTGGCTGCATGTGTGAATCGACCTCAAAAGTATTATGTTTTTAATCCCGATACCTCAGCGTTATGTGGACGAGATCCATTTTCCATTAATAGAATGTTAGCTTATACATCCCTCAGCCACACACACACACATCACCAGCGCACGTCACTCGCTCCCCCCACCACACCAAACAGCTCACTCACTCGGTGCCCAACCCCCTCATCACCATGAGGCTGGGTCGTTTGCCTCTCCCTCTCAAACTGAACTCCGCATGCACACTCCCTCCTACGACGGCGCCCCTCCAGAGCCACGCACCTCCTCACACACACACACACACACACACACACACACTCACTAGGCCACGACCGCTCTATCACGGCGTGGAGGATGAGCAGCGCTTGACCCTGGGTGATTCAGCAGCTACGCTGGACGAGGAAAAGACAAGCAAGTGGGTGGGTGGAAGAAAAAAAAGAAGGAAGGTGGATAATAGAGAGAGAGAGAGAGAGAGAGAGAGAGAGAGAGAGAGAGAGAGAGAGAGAGAGAGAGAGACCCCACATAAGGAGCGAGGACAGGGAGGAGGTGTGAGTGTGGCTGAACACCACGGAATGTGATTCATGCATCCCTTGGAAGAGGAGGAGGTGGAGGAGGAGGGAGGGAGTTGATGTCGAGTCATGAGTCACTCTGGGGGAGAGGAGGAGGGAGGAGGGGCTGTCGAGGCTTCACATGGCCTTTATCTACGTTATGAGCCTCACTCTGTGACTGATGACGGTCTGTCCTGATCAACACACGAGAACTATACGAGCCTCAAGATAGACTCAGTCGTCCCCAGGGAGTTGCTGTGTCCCCAATGGGAAAGGGATGAATACACTTGGCTGTAGTAGGCTAGGTCTGTGAGGGACTTTGCCTTTTGGTTCTTCGTAAGAACACGACGTAATCCTACGTCCAGAGTGGATGACACGTGGATGAGATCTGGTGCCAGTGTGGGTGTAGGTCAGTGCTACGAGGACATGGTTTTAAGTCATGAAATACTAATAGCGATGGAGGATATATGTTGGGGGTGTATGGTAGCTACCACCTGGCCATGATTGGTTGTTCGTTGATTCGGAGAGCAGGGCGTTGCAAGTCATTGGAGAATCTCGGCCTCGTCTTTCCTCTCGTGTGCGTGGGCCGGCCGGCTACAACCCAGGCCCAAGGGCATAATAGGTTGGGTGCGCAGGTTTTTTTTTTTTTTTTCCATGAGCACACAAGTGCTCAGCAGCACGATAGGCGTAACCGATCGTGTTAATGTAGAAAAAAAAAAGAAGGCAAGCGTTGTTTACAGAAGCGTTGAAGATGGATCGGTATTTTCGCTCGTAAATCGTAAGATGATGAGAGAAAAACGCGGTGAAAACATTTAAATCAAAGTTTGCAGGAAGATTCTCTCTCTCTCTCTCTCTCTCTCTCTCTCTCTCTCTCTCTCTCTCTCTCTCTCTCTCTCTCTCTCTCTCTCTCTCTCTCCAAGTGTCCCCGGACAGTGAACACGTAACCGAGACAAACTGCATCTGAACGACCGTGAAATTCAGATTAGCGTTACTTGCACAGTTGGCCGAGCTCGCCTATGAAATATTGTTTCCCTCCTCCACCCAAAAAAAAAATTCGTCCATGCGTGTGTTTAAGGTATGGGTGAGCGTGAAGGGGTTGCTGGGGGTGCGTGTGAACGTTGATACTGAAGCAAAGATACAAGGAGGGATGGTAGGGTATCGGCTGCTGATACCCGTGAGTAGGCAAGGTAGGTGGGGGCCCCGTTGTGAGTATGTGGGTACGGCAAGTGGGTGGTGAGTGCAGGGAGGAGGAGGAGGAGGAGGAGGAAAACTTAGGGCGGCGTGGATAGGTGTGCCGGGGCCCAGGGATGAGGTCATCCCGGCATAGTTAGAGGGTCCGTGGGAGATGCACATGGGTATGGGGAGGTAGGAGTGCTAATAGGAAGTGACCCTAGTGTTGGTCGGGTTGTCGTTGTGAGTGCTTCTGAGAAGAGGCCTGCACCGTGTGGGTACGTCGTCGAAGTAGTGGTCCGAATGCTCGCGGGAAGAGTGCTTGGTCGAGTTGGAGGAAGGCCCTCCCGGGTTAGGTATACGAGGGACAATAGGTGGGAGGCGGTGGAGGTCGCCATTCGTTTAAGAGTGAGGCGCACCACCTCGAGCGCGAAGCTCCTGTAATGCTCCTTCTGTTCGCCCTCTGGATTCATGAACCCACCTCTCGATCACAGCGCTACTGAGAACCCCCCCTTCCAACGAACAGTCCTCCCCTCCTCACCCTCACAGATGCTCCAGTCCCTTAAAACCCATCCCTCCAGTCAACAGTGAAGGGAGATGTTCATTGCTTATTCACCAGCCGCCTGGATTTTGAGAGGGTCACTCGAGGGGTGAGCTCGTCAGCAGCACTTGCTGTCAAGAACGTGAAAAAGAAGATGATGGACTGGAATAAGGGAAGTATGGATCAGGTATTATAAAAGCACGTTAGCGCGAACGAAATCACTCGACGACCATACGGAATTTCAGATGAATCCTCTGTGTTTCTCTTTATGTCGTCTGCTCCTCCGCAGCGTGCGTACATGTGCACGTTACTGCCTTCCTTCGTCATATACTCCTGTTGGTAAGGTAGTCCTTTTCTCGACTACCCGTTGATCAGACGCATTCATTTTGGTGGCGTACGGACGTTCATCGTATACAGCAGTTAATCACACCTTTCTCTCTGTTTGCTGACGTTCATCGTATACACCTTTATCTCTGTTTGTGGTACACTGTTGTGTAATGCGTTTAAGCCTTGTGTTCCCTGTCTGTTGATGATGATCGACGGGACTATCCTTAGTGATTAACGTGGAGGGATTTTTCCTTCATACATTTTCACACCGTGTCATGAGGTAAGAAGACCCGGGACCTGAGTTCCTCCTCACCACCACTGCGCCTCCAGGCTGCCCACGACTGGGTTCCCTTACCCTTCACCATAGGCACAATACCTTCCTTAGCTCGGCTGTGCCTCTCTCTTTTCCCCATCCCCTCTCTCTCTCTCTCTCTCTCTCTCTCTCTCTCTCTCTCTCTCTCTCTCTCTCTCTCTCTCTCTCTCTCTCTCTCCCGGAAACGGGTTCTTTCTCTTGTAAACGAATCGAATCCCCTCTTCCATCGTGGGACAACAGAGGCCCAGCAAGCCAGCGAGCGCCCGTGTGTCTGGGAGGAGGTGAGGTTAAAACGGTTCTCCTGACGATACGTCATATAACTTCGGTATTTTTAGCCATGATCGCCTCCCCCCCGCTGGTGCCCACGTCTCCACCGGCCACTGCTAAAAGATGCCGGCTTGTCCAACCGGTCTCCAGTTTCTGTTATCCCTCTACACTGACGACTTAGAATGATGAGTTTTTTTTTCTTTCCATGACTTGATGTACATTCTCCCCTTGACTGTTTCTTTTATGCTCAAGGGGTTTGAATGAGGAGTAGACCTGGTCGATTATACAAAGGGGAAAGTATGAGTGTTGTATAATGAGTCTGTGAGTTCTGATGGAGTTGGTTCGTTTTCCAATACGTAAACAACTGTGGGGTTGTGTTGTAACATTGCAGTTCGAACCTTAACCCTTCTCTAGTGAAAGGGTCCTATTGCTACCAAGGATCTCCTTTTCCAGAGGCTCCTGCAGCTCAAGAGTGCGCTGCTACCAGTAGCAGGATACGTATGGACTCCTTTGGAGTGAGAAGTTCTTTGAGGAGACGCCACACTTCCAGTGATACAGCCTTTGCCAAAAGGTGACTTTCCACTCGCGTTGTACCCTCATAGAGGCAGATAGATAGATAGATAGATAGATAAAAAGATAAATAGATTGATAGATAGATGATAGATAGGTATGGCACTCGATTTGCCCTTTGGGAAAATACTCGGTATATTGCGAGGTCAGAAACAGCTCGTGTAATCTGACCAGGTTTAGTTCATAACACAGCGAATTGTTTCTCCTACACCAATAATGGGGTCGAGGAGGAACAGCGGCACAGACATGATTCAATCTCGGTCGAATTCGTCAGTGACACAATGAAAGGAAGAAGGGGAGAACGCACCATCTCCTGAGGGGCTGTAGGGGTGAGGCACTTAAAGGGAATAGATGGGCAAAACGGCCATGTTGATGGTTTACGGGGACGTGTCGTGGCCCTGAACCGGCAAATAAGAGAGAGGGCCAAGCAGTGTGTGTGTGTGGGTTTGTGGGGTTAGTTGGGATTCTAACCTGATCTTTTGGGGGCCTTGATGGTGGTCGTGATGGTACTGCTGGCTGCTACTGCTGCTGTTGCTGGTGGTATACCTGCTGTTGCTTCCTCTCCTACCGCTGCTGTTCCTTCTATTGCTGCTGCTGTTGCTGGTGGTATACCTGCTGTTGCTTCCTCTCCTACCGCTGCTGTTCCTTCTATTGCTGCTGCTGTTGCTGGTGGTATACCTGCTGTTGCTTCCTCTCCCTGGAGCTGCTGTTCCTTCTATTGCTGCTGCTGTTGCTTTTACTGGTATACCTGCTGGTGCTTCCTCTCCTACCGCTGGTGTACCTTCTAATCCTGCTGTTGCTTTTTCCTGGTATAACTGCTGTTGCCTCCTATCCTTGGCAGCTGGTGTTGCTACGCCTGCATCCCCCATGACTGCTGGTGCTTCCTCCTGTTCGTTCTACCCTTAAGCACCGCTGCTACAAATGCTGCACGGATTGGATTGACGTTGATGGCGTTGTTTCTGCTTCTGTTTCTGTTAACCGTGGTGCTGGTGGTACAGCGAGGACTGCTGCTCGGGGCGGACCCCTGTTGGTGCAACTGTTGCGGCTTCTTTCCCCCTCTACTGTTGCTCATAACCCCTTTACTGTTAGAGCTGCTCTTGCCACTGTTGCTTATTGCTGCCCTTGCTGCCTGAGTCTCCCGCCGCTGTTTAACCGAATGCTGTGTACTGCTGTGGTCTGGAATCTGACGTTGCTGTTTCAGACGCTGCACTTTGCTTTCTCTTGTGATTTTACTTCTTTATCTGTGAAGTTTTCTGTCGCTAATTTTGTGACTCTCCGTCGTTTGTCATTGTATGCCTCTCCTACTGCATCGCCTTCGTCGTTTGTGAGTGAGACGTCTTTGTCCAAAGGCTTTGACCCTTGCTGATGAAGGCCTACGTCGGTGGCTGCCAGGGAGGAGGAGGAGGAGCAGCAGCAGCACCACCACCTCGACGATTACCATCTCCGTCAGGGGGCACACCTCGACCACCTCACTGACACCCGAGTATTGCTGGAAAGTGGATCACCTCCCTCAGGAGAACATAGACATCTCTTGATAAAGGCATCGCTTCAGGAAGACCCATTTTTTTTCTTTGAAGACAAAGATGTACCGTCAGACAACACACAAGAAATTAAAAAGATAAAATTATGACCAGGTTTGGAAGCAACCAGGTTCGGAGCACAAGGCATATCATTAGGATTACTGTAGAATTAGAGAAGACGTATTTTTGGATGCTGGGGAAAAAAAAATACGATGTTTTTTCGATAGGACAGACATAACCATAGAGGAAACGTACCTGTTATTAGGAAAGACAGTTATATACCTTTGGGGACAGGATGCAGGTGTTTAAGGAAGGCATTCATGTATTTGAAAGAAAGAAATTCTTTACTAACTTTTTTCGTATACACATGATACGTAAGAACGCTCTTGTCTTTGAAGAAAATTACATGAATTCTTTTAAAGAGAATACCAAATAGGAATCGTAAAATAGATAGATAAATAGGTAAACGGGACGGTATACCTTGAAAAATATATCATTCAGGAACACATTCACAGAAGAATGAAAAAAAAAAGAAGAAAACTTTTGGAAGACAAACGCGCCTTTTTAGGAGAAACCAAGCTCGACTCGCAAAGTTTTTGGAACACCTCAGCCTCGTATTTCAATTTCCTGTGGCTGTGTCTTCTATATGTTCATTACTTTTGTAAAGTTTCTCCATAACCAGTCCTCCTCCTCCTCCTCCTGGGGTGGGGGTCGGGGGGTATTGTCTTGTACTGTCTTCGCGTCTTGTCTTCCGATGGCCTTTGTCTTCTCCGTACGTCGCCTCTCTGTCTTTAAGCAGCGCTCGCCGTTAAGAATGGTTTGTCATTCGACCAAAATGTTGGCTACGTAAAGTTTGTGTATGTGTGTGTGTGTGTGTGTGTGTGTGTGTGTGTGTGTGTGTGTGCGCGCGCGCGCGTTCATAAGGTACAGTCACGGTACATATTCAACAAGGTTAAGATGCGGGGCGGGGGGCAACACGATTATAAAACTCTCTTTCCAGTAATTCACAAATCGCATTCATACACTCACACAAGTTAAGGGAACCCACGAGTGTAAAACTCCTTCCTTCCCCTTACAGTGCGAATTGGTAATTACAAATGTGCACGGGGATCTGGACAAACTCTCCACAGTTGGTCTCATGCATGGGTGATGAACCTCAGCCCGAGTATGTGCACAGTAATGAAGATGGAACACACGCTGAAAAAAAAAAAAGAAAAGGCATGGACAGGAACCATACTCCAGTGTACGAGGGTGAGGGGATATTCGGCAGACTGTTCACATTGTACGTTTGGCCCAAAACTAGAAAATGCTTTTCAGGTTTGGTCAAAGGCGAGTGATTAAGCACGAAGGACTGATAGAGAAAGTCTAAAGGAGAGCGTCGAAGATGACGGCTCCTGCTTTAAGATTAAGGAGTTTGGAGGCCATGTATTCGTCCACCATGGAAGAGAGAAGAGTAAGGGATAACATGGTCGCAACGCACAAGTTTTTACGACGTCATCAGTGAATAAACAGTTCTTCGAAAGATGCAGGGATGGAGCAGCCATAGGCCATAACACGAAACTAAGTGAAAAACTTGTTGGAAAAGATATCAAGAAGTTCTTTTATAGTATATGGGTGAATACCTGGTGAAGTCATCGGAGAGGTCTTCACTCACACAGCCCGGGCTGGTTCCAGCCTGCTGGACGACTGGGTCCTTCGTCTTCTAAGCTGTTGGAAGACGCTGCAGCCCTCAGGCCCACGTAACCCCCTACCTAGCCTGGCTGGTCTGGTAGACCTTGTAGGTCCGTGTTCGGTAACGTTCTTGAACGAGTGGGTGACTGGAATATGATTAGCGAGGGAGTTGTGAATGCTGAAGGCATACGGAAGTTTGAAGAAGAGGAAAGAAGTTGTATGACTGTAGAGATGATTCACGAGGTATATCCCTTCGAGAGTGAGGACTCCCTCCCCGTACAGCGCAAATCGCTAAGTAGTGACGTGCATCGGCAAGGGCAGTAGATGGGCGAGTCAGTCATACAGGTCACGAGTTCACATCTAGATCTGCCCTTACAGAAGCCCATCGGCCGTTGAGAACCAAAAGCAGTTGAAAAGTCATTCTTCCTTGGTGATGGAGGGAGGGACGTGGTGGAGGGGTGATGGACGGGAGGAGGAGGAGGAGGAGGGGTTGGTGTGGCTGGTACCACTTTGACACCCACCTCTCCCTCCGCTTGTGGCGGAGGGCTGCAAGGTTAAAATGGGCTTCACACACAATAGTATGAACTTTCACTTTTCTGGCCGCAGAGGGCACCATCTTTTCATGTTTAATAATGAAGCTGGACGAACACACTTTTATTTTTTCCTCTGGCGAGCATATGATACCGTGCTCAGGTCGGAATTTTATTCTATATTCTTCTCTCCATAATATTCAAAAATGATATTCATGATGAGGTGCTAGACAGCGGGCAAACTCGCCGAGATAAAAGATATATTCTCGGTGCATTCGGGGAACCTCTACAAGATATACACAAATGGACGGTTGCAGTGATTGTATTACGAATGTATGATGACGTCTACGTGTTTCCGTCTCTGTCCTTCACGCCCCGTGGACACGGCTAACTTCCAGAGCGCTGCAGGAGCCCCATAAAAAGTATAGGGAGGAGGGAGTCTTAGGGTTGCAAGGCTCAAGGCATACCTGACTCGCCAGAAATATACATGGCTTGAATATTAAGCCCAGGTGTTTAGCAGCAAGTTTAAGACATGCGTTTTTAGCTTTGTTCGCATCGCTAACTTCAAAACTTGACCCACCGTACTCTTATCTTACCAAAGGCCCACACCTCGTATTCATATAACGCCTTCGGGACTACTACAACGTCAAACACACCCATTATTGCCCTCACAAAGAGTGACCTCTTTTTCCACACACTCCTCAGTGTGCCCAGGACCTTAGCCAACCCTCACTCACCCTACGGGTCGCTTGAGCTCCCATGGTTTCGTTCGCTGCTGTGTCCATTCCCAAGTGTCTAAAACACTACTTTTTCGAGGTCCTTTCTGTTCACGCTCAAACTTCAACTAACCTGTCTGTCTCTACTGCTAAACCTAATAATCAAATATGTTTTTATTCACATTTGTTCTCAAATTACCCTTTGCACATACACCCAAATTCAGAAACCAGCTTCTACGGTTTCTCAGTCATATGTACGAGCAAAGCCGTGTTATCAGCAAACAGCAACTGAATCACACCCCCCACCCCACCCCACACCCCCTCCACCACCTACAGTCTGCAGACATGCCTCTCTGTCCAACGCCCACGCACTTACCTCGCTTACCACCCCATCCATAAACAGAGGATTAAACAGCCATGGTAACATCACACACGGCGTCACTTGGAATAACTCATCATCCTCTCCTCCTACTCGCACACACTTCCTGATGATACTAATACTAATAATAAAGGGACGTCATTCCACCTCAGTTGTAAGTAATGTCCATATTAGCCTCACATAATATGCTTCTTCTATTTTAGACTCATTACGAAGGGCAGATGGTTGTTTCACGTGATACATCCTGTATTATTTTTTTTCGGTTCTTGTCATGTGTCTCTCTCTCGACTTAGGGAGGACGGAGTTCTTCACCAGCCAGAACTTAGGTTCAGTGTGTGTGTGTGTATGTGTGTGTGTGTGTGTGTGTGTGTGTGTGGTGAGAGGCATTTTGCTCCGGCAGCGGCGCGTCAACCTGCTTGTGCTTTGTTGAACCGGTCATGACTCGGCGGTCGGGTTGGTGACTCGCAGCGGCACGAGTTTGGGCGACGTGATTAGGAACTTGTTGAGGAAAGTTTGCGGAGAAATGCTCCCGTGCATGTGTGTGGGTTTCACAGCATGTTACGGAGGGAGAGAGAGAGAGAGAGAGAGAGAGAGAGAGAGAGAGAGAGAGAGAGAGAGAGAGAGAGTTTGTCACACAGTTACTGTAGGTGCGGTCCGGTATGTAGCAGGCATCGTAGCGCATCTTCCTCTACAACATGAGTGCCCCTGTTTTGTCTCGTCCATTGTGTTATCTAGCAAAGGTATTCCCTGACGAGCGTGCGCTCCCTAGCATGTGTATTCCCTACTGCACGTACTCTGTGGTGAATTTATTCCTCTAGCGAATGTATTGACTACTGAATCTATTCCCAAGTGAATGTATTTCCAAGCAGATATCTTCCCCAGCGAATGCGTTCTTTAGCGAATGCTGCCGTCACCTGTTCTCTATACCATTTCATATCCTGCCGGCAGAAGACCTTCCTGATTACCTCTTCAATTGCATAAAATTACCGCACGGCGATCCTAGATCAACAACACTTTTAAACTTTTGCGTTCGCGCGTCAGTTGCTGGCGACCAGTCGACTCCCGAGGAGCCAACGACGTGGCAATGGATCCACAGGGAGGCTGGGGCTGTTTACTGGATAAACATGGCCCCCATTATATATATGTTTTCATTCCATCGCGCGGCAGAAATGCTCCGACGGCGAGAAATATTAGTGAGGCTGGGAGACGCTTGGGAGGGAGAGGGAGAGGGAGAGGAAATGGGATTCTAGTGGCTGCTTGCAGATTGAGGGAGGTCGAAGGCAACTGGGGTGAGACCATGAGTTCAGACAGGTGGCAGGGAGGATGTAGTAAATGTTGACGGGACGTAGGGAGGGTTTATATTGCATATTGACAGGTCCAGGGAGGTGGTAATTTCAGGGAAGTAGTGCTCCCTGTTGAGAGGGAGGGAGGGAAGGCCTTGGTGCTATCAGGCTACAGGAAGGAAGTGCCTTGGGCTGACGGGCTGCAGGGAGGCAGGAGCTAGTGCTGACGGGCTGCAGGAGGGCAAGGATCCAGTGCTACCCTGCTTCATGCATGCAGGACCTTGTGCTGACGTTCTGCAGGGGGACGAGGACCTAGTGCTGACGGGCTGCAGGGGACGAGGACCTAGTGCTGACGTGCTGCAGGGGAACGAGGACCTAGTGCTGACGGGCTGCAGGAGGCAAGGACCTAGTGCTGACGGGCTGCAGGGGGACGAAGACCTAGTGCTGACGTGCTGCAGGGGAACGAGGACCTAGTGCTGACGGGCTGCAGGGGACGAGGACCTAGTGCTGACGTGCTGCAGGGGAACGAGGACCTAGTGCTGACGTGCTGCAGGGGGGGACGAGGACCTAGTGCTGACGGGCTGCAGGGGACTAGGACCTAGTGCTGACGTGCTGCAGGGGGTGACGAAGACCTAGTGCTGACGTACTGCAGGGGGGACGAGGACCTCGTGCTGACGTGCTGCAGGGGGGACGAGGACCTAGTGCTGACGTACTGCAGGGGGGGACGAGGACCTAGTGCTGACGTGCTGCAGGGGGACGAGGACCTAGTGCTGACGTGCTGCAGGGAGTGAGTCACCGCGTGTCCACGGGTTATAGGGTCGGAGTAATGCGTATCGACATTTGCCGGGAGAATTGAATTTAACTTCTTTATTCGGTTAAGAATTGGGGTCACAGCTAAAACGTGAATACCCTGTCTGGCTACAGAGAGGCACCGGTATCAGCAGGCTAAGTATTGCTGCTACAGGGAGTTGAACACCGTCTACTGACGGACGACAGGGAGGCTACATACCGTCTGTCTGTTGACGGGTTGGTTGGAGAGGATACCGCTCGTTGACAGGGACGGAATACTAGAGGGGAAAATTGCCTCTTGACGGATTGCAGGGAAAGGGGGGGAAAAAAAACACCTACCCGTTGTCAAGTTTCAGAATAGAATTCATATGTAGACGAGTCGCGAGGAAGGATGGTTGACGGGTGGTGCCGATGGGAATGCTGCATATTGATAAATCCTAGAGAGAGAGAGAGAGAGAGAGAGAGAGAGGAGAAATGAAACATGGTAAGTTCCCAAGTGCACTTTCGTGTAATAATCACATCATCAGGGGGAGATACAAGTAAGAAATATAACGTTCAGTTAATACACAAATGTTAAAGTCGACCTTACAGTGCAAGTTCATGCAAGAAATACTAATGTGGTTGGGACTCATAACTTGGGCGTAAGGTACAGTAAGAATATTATACTGCTGCCGTAATATTCCAAGAGATGCAGCCAGCAAAATGCTCCCGAAACATAACTTCTAAATTCTTTTGTGTCGCGGCAAATCGAGGGAAAGAATGGGAGGGAGAGACTAACTGGGCTCCTGTAGGTAAGGTTGGCTGACCTGCTGGTGCGGAGGGATGATGTGCAGGGTGACCTGCTGCAACTGGGAAGGGACGACGCAGGGTGGCCTGCAAGTAGAGAAGGACGATGTAGGGTGACCTGTAAGTAGGGAAGAAGAGTGTAGGGTGATCTGAAAACAGGGAGGAACGGTGTAGGGTATCCAGTAAGCAAAAAGTAGGGTTTAGGGTGACCTTCGCAGACGGGGGAAGGGAGAGAGAGAGAGAGAAAGAGAAGCTGCAATGACCCCCAGTCGGGGACGTGTCGCCCCGGCAGTACAAGCAGCCGGGGGTTGACACACGGCCCAACGGTGTTTACTCAGAGACCCCAGTTCCCCAGCAGGTTAAACAAAAGTTCCTTGGCCTGTACGCTTCTCAGGGTGAGGAGGAGGAGGAGGAGGAGATCTTCACCTTCCGGTCCCCCTCTCGCCCATGGAGTCCCACAGGGCAGAGAGGTGGAACCCCTTGTGTTTCCTCTGTGTTATCTATGATGCCCCTGGGGATGGAAGACATCATCCCCCCATCACTCCCCCCTTTGAGGAAGCCGAGTGATAGACGCCGAATAGATACAAAGGCCCAAACAGCTTGGTGGGACTGGGTCGAGCGGAGGATCACACCAGGAACAGACAGTAGGTCACACATGACTAATTTATGGACAAAAATATATCTACTCATTTCAGTATCTTGATGTCGTAAAAGTAGCTTTGTTATTGTTTAGTCCTCTGGGATAGAGGGTGAAGGAACGCTACTCTCCTATATCCTACGTGTCTCTGAGGGTAACTAAGAGGTTCGAGGGACTTAAATGACGATGGGGAAGGGGTTGGAAATCCTCCCGTCATGTATCATCACTTTCGGAAAGTCTCACTGGAAGAAGGAACTAAGCCTGGAATTTCTCGAAAGGCTCAGTATGTGACTGGGGAATGACTGATAGTTTCATACACGACTGAGGAATGAGTGATAGTTTCATACACGACTGAGGAATGACTTGACTGTTTCATACATGACTGAGGAATGACTGATTAGGTTGTGTATGGCCCGGGTCAATGATCGAATAGATTACCTACTTCCAGAAGTAAGTTCAGTCATGCGATACGATGGGTGTAGGTGAATAAGACTGAAGTAATGGGCTATAGTGTCGGTAAATAGGACCGTTGCAGTGGGCTATAGTGTCTGTAAATAGGACCGTTGCAGTGGGCTATAGTGTCGGTAAATAAGACCGTTGCAGTGGGCTATAGTGTCGGTAAATAGGACTGATGCGATGGGCTATTGGTCTCGGTAAATCATCTGATGTAATAGGCTTTTAGTGTCGGTAAATAGGAGCGAGCATTGGCGGCATCGAATAAGGGAAATTAGAATGATAATACAACAATGATGATCAAGGAGAAGTGATACTGAGGAAAGACGGAAGACAATCAGACAATCGTTAGTAGAATAGGATTAGCCACAGGCAGACCACACCATCTTGCATTTTCTTTGTGTCACTAGGAAAAAAAAGTTCTATGACTTGGAGTACTACAGGCGGCATGTGATGGCGGGTGAATAAGTAGATGGTGTTTGGCAAAATCTGAAGGAGATATGGAAGATAAGCATGAATCTGCCAGGGAGGGTAGGAGAATGCCTCAGTAATATGAGATATAAGAGAAAACTTTGGGGGCAAGCAGTGAAGGCCAGAGGAGTTGGAGGAGTTTGGAGATTGCACTGACGGAATGGGAATAGGGACATTCTTTTTTTTTTTTTTTGGAGGGTGGTTGAGTGGGGGGTGTGGGGAAACGGCGGGTATGCATCACAACCACACACACTCCCGGGGTTGTAATTTATGGCCGGGTTTCCTCTGGATGTAAGTTATTACACAGTTGCTCTGGCACAGCAAGGGGCGGGGCTCATGCAATGTGCTATTTAGGGAGAGACTCGTGTATGTATATATATATATATATATATATATATATATATATATATATATATATATATATATCTTTCTTTCAAACTGTTCGCCATTTCCCGCATTAGCAAGGTAGCGTTAAGAACAGAGGACTGGGCCTCTGAGGGAATATCCTCACCTGGACCCCTTCTCTGCTCCTTCTTTTGGAAAATTAGAAAAAAAAAATGAGGGGAGGATTTCCAGCCCCCCGCTCCCTCCCCTTTTAGTCGCCTTGTACGACACGCAGGGAATACGTGAGAAGTATTCTTTCTCCCCTATCCATAGGGATAATATGTATATATATATATATATATATATCCATTGGGTGTTATATAGTGCTGGAGAGAGTGGGAGACGGGGCTTGAAGAAAGAGAATCTTGTGTTTGTGAGTGTGTGGCCAACGGTAGGAAGGTCTCTTTTTCAGGGTGGTGAACACAGCAGAAGAAAGATGAATGGAGGAAAGGGAAACGACCTGAGAATGAAGAGGGAGGACTAAGGACTGAAAGAAGAAGAAGAATGAAGAAGAATGAGAAAGAAGAGTCGTAAAGAACACGTCCGGGGGGGATTTTAGAATTACGAGGGTTAAAGAATGAAGATGAAATGGGATTGGTGAGGGGGTTAGGAATTGTATGGCCGAGATGGTAAGAATTGTCGGACTTCATGCCATGGTATATATGCCCACGCAAGAGGCAGAGGCAAAGTAACTGGAGAAATGTGAGCCTCTATTGACTCTTCATCTTGAGCTGAATTTCCATGAAAGTTTATTCTCTTTGTGTGTGTGTGTGTGTGTGTGTGAAGATGTGTGCTCCGAATCTTTTGCCCTGGGGGGTGTTTTCGAGAAACTTTCGAAGGAAAAACAAAAAAATACGGGACATATTGGCAAAAATGGGACAATTTTTCTTTTCTTTTCTCTCGGAGATCTTTTGGAACGCCATTTGCCGTCCTAGCTTCGTCTCTTCGATGTATATCAACTGACTTATATTTCTCTCTTGTGTCTCCCCTGATGATGTGATTATTACACGAAAGTGCACTTGGGAACTTATCGTGTTTCATTTTCCCCGTGGACTCATAGGAATATCTTGATCACGCGCAAAATTGTAATCCTTTCCAATATATATATATATATATATATATATATATATATATATATATATATATATATATAGAATATGGACAGATAAAGTGATAGCTATCGTTGTTGTTATGTACTTATTAGTACCTCCGTGTTTGTGTTTATTTTATGTCATGTTTGTCCGTTTGTGACGAATTCTTTTGTGTTTCAGCTAAAATTCCAAAAGTTGCCCAATTGTTTATAGTGTACCGAGTGTTGATTGTATGTACTCATCAGTGACGGTGTGTTTGTTCATTTTGAGTGTGTGTTTACACCCACATACACATACACGCAGATATGACTGTCGGAATATGGCGGTGGATTTTTCAGTTTTATCCACGGGATTCGAACTGGGAGGAGATAAGTTTGTTATCATTTTTTGTTTTGTTTCCCTACCTAGCTTGTGTGTGTGTGTGTGTGTGTGTGTGTGTGTTCCATCAACCATAGCACTATAGATGGGACTGCACAGGTAAACAGATGGAACTGTGTACTATAATCACGTACATCTCTGTACAGATCATGATGATTAGGCAAGGGGATGAAACTTCGATTAATGATTAGTAGAAAGAGGGAACTACACATGCTGCTCAGGTAGAGATGGAACTACGTCTTTTAATCAGGTAGAGAGATGGAACTAGACATGCTGCTCAGGTAGAGGTAGAAATACGTACGTTAATCAGGTAGAGAGGTAGAATTACGCATGATAATTAGGCAGAGATGGAACTTCGCGTGATAAGCGAGTAGAAGGATGGAACTACGCCTGGTAATCAGGTAGAAAGATGGAACTACGCCTGGTAATCAGGTAGAAAGATAAGAGTTCGCATGGCAATTAGGTAGAAAGATGGAGCTACGCTTGATAATAATCATGAGGACTTACGAACAAGGAAGGAAATGCTAATGATTTTTTTTTTTCTTTTTTTTTAAATTTTCCAAAAGAAGGAACAGAGGATTGGGCCAGGTGAGGGTATTCCCTCAAAGGCCCAGTCCTCTGTTCTAAACGCTACCTCGCTAATGCGGGAAATGGCGAATAGTTTGAAAGAAAAGAAAGAATATATATATATATATATATATATATATATATATATATATATATATATATATATATATATATATATATACCAGGGGTAGAGGGACACAACAGGGAACATATAATCACATTAAAACTTGTATCCAATTTTCCGATTATGTTCAAACGAATTTGCCTTTACACCAAAAAACAGTGTATGTGCTCAGTGCAAATATCAGACACGTTTGCTGTGTAGTTTGGTGTGTGTGTTGCATAGCCTTTTTTTTTTTTTTGCTTTTTTTGCTATGCCACTGTGTGTGTGTGTGTGTGTGTGTGTGTGTGTGTGGTTGTGACTCGTGTGGTTGAGACGTTATGTTGATTGTGGTTGACGTGGTTATGACGCTTTTTTTGTCATACTTTTGAGGGGATTGGACAGTATGACATATGACAGTGTTAGGTTGTCATCTGTGTGTGTGTTGTGTGTGTGTGTGTGTGTGTGACACGACAGTATGACTCCGTTATGAGTGTGACACTGAGGTTTTCATGTGTGTGTGTGTGTGTGTGTGTTTGTGTGTGTGTGTGTGTTTGTGTGTGTGTGTGTGTGTGTGTGTGGTCAGGACAACAGGTAGGAACTCTTTAAAGCAAGTGCATTCTATAGGATTTTGAGCCATGCATGTGATACGGGTTGCGATTTTCTTTTCCCCCACCCCCTTTTGACCACCCCCCTGGCGATGGTGAACTGGCCAAGGGACGTTAACCTGCGCAATGTGCATCGTGGTCCTCGCACCGTAGCCGTGCCCCAGCTGGGGACAAAGCCCTGCTGCTTGAGACTATATTATTGATCCCCCGGAGACCGCTGGGTAATGAATGAGTCCATGCACGGAGGACATGTGTTCAGTGTCTCGGCTGGCCCGAGCGGTGGAGATTGATCCAGCGATGGCCCCGAAGGCGAAAGGTAACAAGATGAAGAAGGTTCAGGTGACCAAATGGGGCTTTTTAAGAGGGTGGTGGGGGGCGGCGCCTTTCAGGTGAGACGGTGCGTGGAACTCGAAGCTCTAATCATGACCATCACACACACACACACACACACACAACACACACACACACACACACACACACACACACCAGTCTAAGACAGGTACCCATTTATCGACCAGCTTCCGAGGGAAGAATCATCACCTAGGTTGGCTGTGGGCCGACAGCCGACTTCCAGGCTTCGAACCCGGATGACCCGTGCGTAACTTAATGGTCAGCAACACTTCACCACCGTTTGTCTGTTGTCATCCCCATGTATGTTGGTTTGTTTTTGTTATGCAAGTGTGTCCCTTGAGAAGAAAAAGTGAACTGTGTCTGTTAATCTGTCCGTAACTCACCTCACCACAGCCAGGGTTGTTTCGCCATGTCGTGCGCCTGTACTTTCAGTGTCTGTACTTCTGCAGCCATACGCCCTGAAGCAGTTTGACCGTCCTTGTGAACGTTCTCTCGTTTGGCATAGGCCTGTTATTCTCCTCTCTCTCTCTCTCTCTCTCTCTCTCTCTCTCTCTCTCTCTCTCTCTCTCTCTCTCTCTCTCTCTCTCTCTCTCTCTCTCTCTCTTCTACCCCCCTCTGTCATCATCCACCCCGGCCCTGGTGTATCCTTTCTCGGTATTATTGAGTTACCTCTTCAGCTGGAGGGCTGGATGTGAGCAGCCTTACCGGGAAACACTTACGTGCCAAACTGGACCGGCGTGGCCGCCCATGTGATGCTGCCTCATGGTACAATTGGCAAAGTATCCGGTGTATATATATATATATATATATATATATATATATATATATATATATATATATATATATATATATATAATTCTTTGTCGCTGTCTCACGCGTTAGCGAGGTAGCGCAAGGAAACAGACGAAAGAATGGCCCAACCCACCCACCCACATACACATGTATGTACATAAACGCCCACACACGCACATATACATACCTATACATTTCAACGTATACATACATATGCATACACATACACAGTGTGTGTGTGTGTGTGTGTGTCTGTGTATCAGATGATGGTGTATGTCTCCCGTTTGTGAGGTAAACGTCAAACATAAGTATAGATGTAAACCATGGGTTTAGAAAGCAGTTTATGATGTTTATGAACCCCCATCTCAAGCTTAGATAACTTGACGACACTTAGATAGAAATGACGCCAGTAAAAAAAAAAAGTAAAAGTACCGTAGAAAACGATATAGACGAAAAAAAAAAAACGCCGATTGAAAAAAAAAAAGATAGAAAACCATATAGAATAACATATCCCCCAGACACAAACCACCACCTTCCCCCCCCCCCCAAAAAAAAAAAAGCAAAGAAAAGAAAAAAAAGGCATAGAAAATGAAAAAAAGGAGAAATCCTCTGATATGAAAAAAAAAGAAAGAGAGGGAAAAAAAAGATAGACGTGAAAGTTGATGGCGGAGGGCGGATCTTCGTGCTCATCAACCAGCAGACGTGACCAGAGTGTGATGCACATCTTATCCACTGCTGCTGCTGCTGCTGTTAGCTCTTACCTCTCTCTCTCTCTCTCTCTCTCTCTCTCTCTCTCTCTCTCTCTCTCTCTCTCTCTCTCTCTCTCTCTCTCTCTCTCTCTCTCGGAGAATATCAGCTGCCCTTTTGAAATATTCACTCGTGATCCATCCTTCCCTCCCCACCTTCTTGAGCTGTTCGAGTGTTCCACCAACCACTTCCCACACTTATCATTCGTCGGGTGGAGGGTGTGGTGTGTGTGGTGTGGTCTCCCCCACTTCCTACACTTATCATCGGGCGGGGAGAGGGTGTGGTGTGTGTGGTGTGGTCACCCCCACTTCCCACACTTATCATTCGTCGGGGAGAGGGTGTGGTGTGGTGTGTGTGGTGTGGTCTCCCCCACTTCCTACACTTATCCGTCGGGTGGAGGGTGTGGTGTGTGTGGTGTGGTCTCCCCCACTTCCTACACTTATCCGTCGGGTGGAGGGTGTGGTGGAGTGTGTGGGGTGTGGTGGTCGACTAGGTATTTTCAAAGCAAAGATTTAATCTTCACTTGTTGTTGTTGTTGTTGTTGTTGTTTTTCTTATTCATCTCGTAGACGGTGAGAATGACTTGGCGTGACGGGAATGGAGGAAATGGTGTGGTGCTTGAACTTGCCAGGGGAGCGCTGGCGTGTAAGAAGAGCACGTTCGCTCTGGCGGGACCGATTTTAATTAGCCTTATATATTTGTATGTGTTTGTGTGTGTGTGTGTGTGTGAGAGAGAGAGAGAGAGAGAGAGAGAGAGAGAGAGAGAGAGAGAGAGAGAGAGAGAGAGAGAGAGAGTATAGATCACGAATCGTAGTCTAGTCAGGCCGTCCGTACCACGTATTCGCACCTTCGTGGTTTTAAGATTCACAGTGTCGTGCTCAAGGGTAAATCGGTCGGTAGGTCGGTAGGTCGGTCGGTAGGTCGGTAGTACCGACTCGTCCAAGGGTCGTCCTACCGTTCACGTCAGCGAGGCCCCAGACCACATGAGATGGTTGCCTCTCCCATCAAGCCAAACCCTTGACCCGCCTGCAACGCTTTGCCGCTCCCGTCGGCTAATACCACGAACTGATGAATACTGAGTGAAGTATCAGAGGTCGCTTGAGAGGGGGTGGTGTCGGTCTTGCGCTAGACAGACTTCGAGAAAAGTTTAAGCACGTAAAGACATTTTCGTCTCACCTGTGACCCCGTACTGCGAAACTGTGTATTGGTTATCTGAGAGCAAGGACGTCTGTTGGGTATTTTTTTTAGGTGTGTGGTGATGGTGGCCAGACACCTGTAGTGTTGTCTGGTGTTTTGTGTGCATGGTTGTCAGGTCTTCTGGTGGTGGGGGTGGTGTTGTTGATGGTAATGGTGGTGTGTGTGTGTGTGTGTGTGTATGGTTGCTTGTGGTTGGGTGAGGAGGGGTGGCTGGTGCCAGATGACCAACGTAAGTTCCTTGGTTGTTTGGTGGTGATAGACTGCTGAGATAGATGGCAGGGTGATTACTGATTGTTGTGATGGTTTTGCGTGGGTGTGGTTGTAGGTAACTGGTTACTGTTGTTACTGGTAATAAGGTGATTCTTGGATTATTTTATCCATTGGTGCAAGTGGTCACTGGTGAGGGAAGGTGGTTTTGCAGAGGCTACGTACGGTGATTGAGTTGGATTGTTATTTCACGATGGTATTTTGGTTTTGTCGCGTTGTATCACGACGATATTTTGGTTTTGTCGTGTTGTATCACGACGATATTTTGGTTTTATCGTGTTGTATCACGCCGGTATTTTGGTTTTATCGTGTTGTATCACGATGGTATTTTGGTTTTGTCGTGTTGTACCACGACGATATTTTGGTTTTGTCGTTTTGTATCACGACGATATATTTTGGTTTTATCGTGTTGTATCACGATGGTATTTTGGTTTTATGGTGCTGTATCACAACTATATTTTGGTTTTGTCGCGTTGTATCACGACGGTATTTTGGCATAGTGTTCGTTGTACACTGATTGGTTGAACGGATCAGCCGGACTCTGTCGTACATAATACCTGTGAGAACCTTTTACGATTAGGTGGGATGAAATGACCCCCCCCGAGATTAGGTGTGCGAGTGTGGGGGATGAAAAAGGACGTGAGGACACAGCAGAAGCACCGTGGTGGTGACTTTAGTGTACGTATATGTATGGCCGTAGGCTACCTACGGCTCAGGGATGTTTGGCAACTGGTGCGGACGACCCTCTCTCTCTCTCTCTCTCTCTCTCTCTCTCTCTCTCTCTCTCTCTCTCTCTCTCTCTCTCTCACACACACACACACACACACACACTATGTGTTTGTAATGACTCTTTTTGTCATTACCCATGTGTGCTGTGCGTGAGGGAGTTCTACACTCGTGGGGGCCCGATCTCTTGAACTTTCTGTACTTTAATACAGGTTTTTTCAACTTGTGCATTCAAACCTCTTTCATGATTTCAACAATCAAGTTATTCCATGTGTGTGTGTTTGTGTGTGTGTCCTCTAACATCAGAATCATTGCCATGGTTTGCTATTGTAATATTCATGTAGAATTTTCTCTTCTTTCAGGACTTCCGTCAGACGTGTTCGGCCATTTAAAAGGTAAGTTGGCCTTTTTGTTCTTAGCTGAGACGGCACTGGCCGTTGAATGCCTTAATCAAGGCCATCTCATTAACGCTATTTGCATATACTTACCCTAAAAACAAGGTACTCAATTTATCGACCAACGTCTAGGGGAGGGTGAACAGCTGGATTGACTGTGGACCGACTGCCGCAACCAGGATTCGAACCTATGCGCTTGATCGCGGGCGGCCAGTGAAAGCGTCACGGGAGTCCATGAACTGAATTTCTTTAGATCATACTTTTTTGTTCACTTTGATTACATTAGTATTATCTTCTGACATTGGAATGATAATTATATTTTCCTGGACTTCATATTCAAGAGGTTTACCTCATTATTATTTATCATACTTAATCGCTGTTTCCGGCGCCAGCGAGGTAGCGCAAGGAAACAGACGAAGAATGGCCCAGCCACCCATATACACATATACATACAAGCACATATACATACATATACATTTCAACGTATGCATACGTACAATCTCGACTTCATGTATTACATGTTCATGTTGGGTTAACAAAAACCAACTTTACCCCCTCCGTCTTTTGAGGTCGGGCTTATTGAGAGAGAGAGAGAGAGAGAGAGAGAGAGAGAGAGAGAGAGAGAGAGAGAGAGAGCAGACATTTTTGTTATTTGGTTTCAATTAGTATTCTTGGCACACTCTCTCCAATTCTAATTGATGAAGACTTACGCTTCTCAGACTTCTTCCCTGCCTTGTGTTTGGCTTCTATTAATATTCTGTACGCTTCGGCTCACGCCAGAATCAGCGACAGTCTTCCTCTCTCTCTCTCTCTCTCTCTCTCTCTCTCTCTCTCTCTCTCTCTCTCTCTCTCTCTCTCTCTCTCTCTCTCCAAGATCCTCCGCTTTCCTTACTTGCTAGTTTGAGAGAGAGAGACTTAGAAGGGAGGTCTGCAAAGGAGGTGGTGGGTGTTGACAACTATGGTTGGTTCTCTCTCTCTCTCTCTTTCTCTCTCTCTCTCTCTCTCTCTCTCTCTCTCTCCCTCCCTGTCCATTCGCTCGTTCGCTCGCTGTGTTCCACAGCTTTGTGCGAGGCCTTCGAGTTGGTTCTGGTTTGGACAGCTGAGGGGCACTCGAGAATTTCGCCATGAGGACTCCCCGAGCTCCGTGCAACACCTGGTGGAGCCAAATCAGGTCCCCTGGAACATTTGCTTCACCTATTAGGGTATACCATCTGACCGACAGCGGCGGCCCACGTCTCCATTTCCCTCTTACACTCACACACAAATATTGATTAGATACTCTTCTATCTATATTTTTTTTCATGATCGGTGTTTCCCGCGGGAGCGAGATAGCGTTCGGAACAGTTGATTCGACAATTTCGATACCGAAAATGCCTTTACGGTAGCGCCAGCACTACCGACGAGAGAAAGTGGAATAAAACATAGAGGTCACCGGGTTAATCTGGACTGTACATTATTGACGCGTGGCATAAGCTCCCACGAAATGTTGTTCTGATCAACATTATGCTTGGTCATCACTTGGCACTTTCTGGAAATGCATGATTCATTCAGTCAGTCAATCATAAGACAGTGGTATATCGTGCTACCCTTCTCAGGCACAGATCTCTCCCTGGCCAGTGTGCGGTAACACACCAACCTTGTGTAACCCATATCTCCTGGTGCGGTAACACACCAACCTTGTGTAACCCATATCTCCTGGTGCGGTAACACACCAACCTTGTGTAACCCATATCTCCTGGTGCGGTAACACACCAACCTTGTGTAACCCATATCTCCTGGTGCGGTAACACACCAACCTTGTGTAACCCATATCTCCTGGTGCGGTAACACACCAACCTTGTGTAACCCATATCTCCTGGTTTGAGGAATTAAGAATGACTGTATCCTTCCAGAACATCAGGAATTATATAGGCATGGAAGGTCGAGAGGCTGGAGCTCAAGTTTATCATTGCCATTATAACAAAAGTGAAAGGATGCATATCATTAGCGACAGAATGCATGACACATTCACGTGCATTCTCCTTTATGAGTTTCCTATACAAAATTTCCTCCAGGCATATTTATCCTGCGAGGTATTTTATTTTTCTACCTGTTATCCGTCTGGCGTGTTGGCGGAGAGAGAGAGAGAGAGAGAGAGAGAGAGAGAGAGAGAGAGAGAGAGAGAGAGAGAGAGAGAGAGAGAGAGAGAGAGCCTTGGCTATTCTTTTCTTCCACTGCTTTTAAGAGAACTGCCTTTTTTTTCTGTTTTTTAGAATAGTGTTAAGGCAAGACCACCTTGCGTGGGACCTTAGGGGTATGTAACACACACACACTCTCTCTCTCTCTCTCTCTCTCTCTCTCTCTCTCTCTCTCTCTCTCTCTCTCTCTCTTTCTCTCTTTCTCTGACTTTGCCATGACTGTCAGCTTGCCTGTCAGCAGGGATGATTGTCTTTCTGTTGCTGATGGTTCTGCTGTTGTACAGCCGTGATCTCGCTGGCCTGTTGAGGTGACGACAGATTACAGTTGCTGTTGCCTTGATTGACGACAGATGCAGCTTCTTCTTGCTTCAGTGAAGCCAGATGCAGCTGTTGTGTATCTGGGGTGATGACAGGTGCGGCTGCTCTTCGCTCCATCGAAGACACGATGCAGCTGCCATTGTCTTAGGCCGACAAATGCCGATGCTGTTGTCTTCAATGAGGAAAAATTGCTGCTGTCTTCACCGAGGACAAATCCTGTTGCTGCAGTCTTCAGTCATGATGTGAATGATAATAATTCAGTAAAAAACACAAATAAAAACACCCTCAATTGTCTTCTTAGATGTGTCTTTACATGTTTGATAAAAGCCTCGAATGACCATTAAGTTCTTGCGCTTTTATTTTTATTTTTTTTTTTTTAGGAATTCCACCCGAATCATTTTGTTGATAGGATGATGACAAGCGCGCTGTACGAACTTGCTTCGAATCATTCGGTTGATACGATGGTGTCGTCTGTCGGGCTCCGTTAGACGTACCAGATAGAACGCAATCGCACTGCAGAAACCAACATCATGGGGAAGGGGTCGGTCTCAAGCTACGGGAAACCTGCAGTGGCACGTTTAACATCAGGGGAAGATGTGGTGTTGGAGAGGACGCGAGGAAGTAAGCGTACGTCAGGAGAAGATGTGGTGTTGGAGAGGACGCGAGGAAGTAAGCGTACGGGGCGGGTGTTGAAATGAGGTCCCCTCCCATCCCACCCCTTCATGTTTGCCCAGAATCTACGAGTGTTTGGGTAAAGATTCCACGGTGTAATATTCTTCCATCATCCCCGCGCCCCGCCCCGCCCCCCAGCAACCAATGTAGGGCTTAATGTTTGCTAAATAAACGGAGAGAGAGAGAGAGAGAGAGAGAGAGAGAGAGAGAGAGAGAGAGAGAGAGAGAGAGAGAGAGGCGGATAGAGACATATCGAAGAGAATGTGAATAAAAGCAAGCAACTTCGTAAAGAAGGAGATTATAAAAACGACTCAGAATAAAGAACACACACACACACACACACACACACACACACACACACACACACACACACACACACACACACTCTTCTGTGTTATAGTAGTTAGAGTTGCTGGTTAGATAGTCAACAAAATGATTAGATAGTAAATTTTGACTGTAGAAAAAGAGAAAAAAAAGTTTCAAGGATGTTGACAGTACAAAGAAAAAAGTTTCAAGAGCTACTTGGGAGTACATAAAGTTCAAGGAATCGGGGTCCCCACGTGTGTAGAACTCCACCCTCCCCGTACTGTAAAAATAGGGTTCTGCAGTTGGGTTGTCAAACAACATATTCTTCTCTTATGACGTCTCGTACTACAGACAGAACGCAACCCCAGAACTGATATTTTTTTGTTTTCCTTACATTCAAAGCAATCCATTGGTAGACACCAGAGGGGCTTTAGTATACACATCATCGTGCGTATACCTTCTGTGGGTTTTCTTAACTCGTCAACCACCGCAGTTGCCTCTGGAACGAAGATCTATTATTGTTCCTTCTCTGATCAGTCAGGCTGTTTGAGACCGTCTGGAACCCAAGATCTGTGAGGGAACATTCTACCCCAACGTGGCAGGGTGGACAAGTGGCCCGAGGCAAGTGGCAAGTGACACGGCGATTCGTTTCTGAGGTTCGTTTTCAAGTGGCGTGCGACGACTTGTCACTTCGGGTGTGAAAGCGGTTCGAGACCAGAGGGTTCCTTAGGTCTAAGTCCCGTCCACGGCCACTCGTTGGTCTGGTCCCCCTTTGTAAATGACGGTATAGGAGTTTTCTCCCGAAGCTCCCTACTGTGTGCTTCATAATGTTTATAACGTTTGTATACAGTGAGCTTAACAGTCTCAGGGTCCCGGATGTTTACACAGTTCTCTCTAATTGGATTTATGGCTGTTTTTTTTCAACGTTTCGTGGCGCTGTTTCACTGAGTCGTCCATGGTTTTCTCGCTAGTAGGCAGTGATTTGATTTTTTTTGAGCGTAGTTTCGGAAGCAAGACTTAATGTCAGGGATTTTTTTTGTGTGTAGCTTACGATATATATATATATATATATATATCTCAGGTGCTCTCCGAAGTGTCGAGCCGCTTCGAGAAGAGTCGAATCTCCGTGCTTCTTGGTCGTTCCCATTAATTCTGAGTACTGGCAGGGGTCGAGACAGTACCGAACAGGTTGTGAATTAACTCGTTGCACATCTAACTCGCTAACCGCGCGGAGGGTTTGCGTCATAGCTGTATTATTGCTGGTGTAATTCCTTCAAGAGCCATGAACGTTAGGAGTAACTTGAGACCTATTTTCTCTCTCTCTCTCTCTCTCTCTCTCTCTCTCTCTCTCTCTCTCTCTCTCTCTCTCTCTCTCTCTCTCTCTCATATGCTCAGGCCAACCTGTCTTTTGCAAATGCCGACCTCCTCTCGTTAACTTCTAATCAACATTTAGGTTAATCCCAAAGAAAAATGATTCACACGAAGAAGAGTCGCATGATCATTTCGCAGTGACATGAGCTCTTGCTTCTGTATCAATTTTGGAGAACTCGTACAACTTTGTATTTTTGATAACTTCTCCTTTTTTTCTCTTTCTCTCGTTGTGAATTATTCCTTTTTTTTTCTCTCGTTGTGAATTATTTCTCTTTTTTTTTTTTCCTCTCTCTCTCTCGTTGTGACAAGTATATTCAGTTAGCGTAACTCGAACATTTTGTGGTGTGTTGCGGTCGTGGCTCAAGATGACCTGGAGCTAGAATCTGTTTCGTCAGCGAAAGTGTTCGTTGCATCTGATGCATCTCGTAGAACTTGGTGATATGCCGGATTCTGAATTACGTTGGGTTATTACTGTGTTATCCCACACGAAGCATCCGCCACAACCATCTTATATGTGTGTGGTAATTGGTTATTTCCCTGATTACCCTTAACAATTCGGAGGAATCAAACGAGCGAGCGAATCCCGCTAAGATAAGTGGAGCTTTAGTGTTGAAGATTACGGTGTAAACAGTTTTTTTTTCTTCTTTTGTGTTTGGAGGCTCCAGTCAAGGCTCCAGCCACGGACGAAGGTCCACATCAAGGCCAGGCCTTGATTGAGATAGGGAGAGAAACGTGTAACCATTCTAAAGGGTCTTTGGAGGCTCCAGCCAAGGCTCCACTCACGGACGAAGGTCCACATCAAGGCCAGGCCTTGATTGAGATAGGGAGAGAAGCGTGTAACCATTCTAAAGGGTCTTTTGAGGCTCCAGTCAAGGCTCCACTCAAGGACGAAGGTCCACATCAAGGCCAGGCCTTGATTGAGATATAGAGAGAAACGTGTAACCATTCTAAAGGGTCTTTTGAGGCTCCAGTCAAGGCTCCACTCACGGACGAAGGTCCACATCAAGGCCAGGCCTTGATTGAGGTATGGAGAGAAACGTGCAACCATTCTAAAGGGTCTTCCAGGTGAAGATTTCACTGCCAGCACTGGTTATGATTAAGACGATCCGGTCACCGTCGTCTGTCGCACCTACAGTGAAATCATCCAAGAGAGAGGGAGAATATATCCGGCTGGCACTGTGTTCAACGCAGTGGCCTTGCCATATCCTTAACAGCAGTTTGGTGGATGATTTCACTGCAGATCCGTCTGTTTTGAGTGTGTGCCAAATAGTGATATTAATGAGTACGTGTGGTGTCAGAGGGAACCACAGGCGCCAAGTCGGTTAGATAAACTCGTTGTAAACCAACTAACCAACCAGCCTCTTGAAGTCCTTATTTGAGAACATGAAGAATGGAAAAAAAAAAGAACATCTACCCACCCGGTTTTGGGCAAGTTCTTTGAATTTAAACCTGTAACCACTTGGTATTGGATGGTACAAATCTCACCCTATCCCTAACCCAGTACTCTCTACAGACCACAATACACACAAACACCACGCCATCACCTCTACACCCACACACCAGAGGATCCTGTAAGTGTTTGCCTGGGTGTACCTTGCCTCCCTCTAGGAATACTGATGATGTACGTAGTTTATATATTTATAGCCACAGCTGATAAACTGTTGAGAGGTGTCGCATCGTGCTGGACAGTTTATAAATAGCCATGTTTGATATGCTTTTTAAGGAGTGTGTGTGTGTGTGTGTGTGTGTGTGTGTGTGCGCGCCTATGTCTGTCTTTCTATCTGTGACAGCTTGCCTGCCCCCATCCCCCCCGCCTTCCCTCTCCTCACGGAAGCAGGTCAAGAGGGGACCCTTAAAGGCCTTTAAAGGCCATCGGTGTGATGACCTTTTCAAAAGAAATAGGATATATATACACATATGCAACCTTGTGTGACGTATCACCATACACATTCAGAAGCATGACTCTTGCTATTCTTAGGGTATTGCGTACACACAACACACCGTCACCATCACGGAACCACACCCTTTGCTCCTTCCCCGAACAGATCCATGAGACGACAGCCAGCAGACGTACCCTGCCCGGATCACTCTATGCATTAATAACAAGACAGACCAACGAGCCTTTGACACCCACCCTCCCTCTACCGCAGTAGTGTGCCAACCTCCACACAACCCAGCGTAAGAGAAGGGGGTTTGAGGGGGTAACACTTCAGCACCATCAGGCAGTTGTCAAGGATACTGAAGGAGTTAGAGTGGATTGAAGAAGCAGACTCCCATCTTTTTCCTTGCGTTTATCACCTCGCCCAGTGAAGAAATGGCTTGGCATCTAACCGTTGCGCCGCCAAGTGTCAGACACTTCGCCACCTTGACACCAATTGCTCCCACCCCAGCCAACCTTCCAGCTCTAGTACGTAAATCTGAAGTCGTCAGACGATTCTATGTTAAACCAGCCCCGCCCGCTGACTTACTCTGTGAAGATAAGCAAGGTCTTCTATCCTGTGGTAGCCAGACTCCTCTGTTGTATCGTGAGAGCTTCTCTCCCCACCAGTGACAAATGTCCAGTTAGTTACAAGAATTCGAATGTCTCTCCAACTGTGAAGGTAACAAGACCACAGCCTCTCATGTGAGGTACGACCCCATTGTCATCAACCCAGTTTCCCCGCCTTACCCTTCGGAAATTTTCCGTTGAATTGGCTTTACAAGTAGAGCCATTTCAAGTTCTCAGACTTCCTCAACCACCAACACTACCTGGTTAACTTCCTGGGCTTGAACAATCGCGACCCAGATAGACG
This sequence comes from Panulirus ornatus, assembly GCF_036320965.1. NCBI lineage: Eukaryota > Metazoa > Arthropoda > Malacostraca > Decapoda > Palinuridae > Panulirus > Panulirus ornatus. Next base: position 26,238,703 of record NC_092266.1, on the reverse strand, counting down.
AAAGAGCTCTGTGTCTTCCATCTTCGTTGTCTTGGAACATGATTATCAACATAGCTAATCTCTTCACGCTAAGACTCCGCCCTTCACGTGCAGACTTTCCAGGGAGCGTCTCCGGAGTATACGTTCCAAGGGGCCATTCCAGCCTCCAGTCTCTTTAGACCTGTGTGGTGTCCCGCAAGGCAGGAAGAAAAAAAAAAAGGGACCCATACCTATTCTAATCCTTATAAATGATGCCTTGGTAAATGAAGCTGCTCGATGGAAGCGTATGGAAATTTTGTCGACGTCTCTGCCATTGTTGTTGGCGTTGACAATGGCTCTCCCGATTACAGTGCCCTCCAGAACCCTCTTATCAGCATCTCTGAACACCACCTGCATCTCATCAGACAGTTCAAGGAAAAAGTTACGACACCATCCTCCTCCTTTGATGCCTTCTGCTATATGAGATCCCTCGTCCCCAAGTTGCAGTTCGACACCACAACTCCATCGAGTCCATCCAGATTCGCACATACCATTGTGGAAAAAAAAAAAAAGGCCTCATCCCACACATAGTGATCAACATGATCAATAGGCTTTCAGACCATTGTTTGTCCAGTCCCCATCTTTCTTTTCTTTTTTTTATTCCAAGGGTCCTTTGTGCATATATCCGTGATAAACGTTGCTCTTCCTGAGCTATTATATTAATGATACGCTTAGACAGAGACTGCTCAAATGATGTCGTGCTCAGATATGAAATAATGAGAACTGCATCAGTTTACAAGGGGATATAGACATATTCCAAAGCTGCTCTGGTACATGGAAGATGCAGATCGATCCGAGATAATGCAAAGGAATGAAGATAGGAAGTAAGTCTTCGCTATGAGTACATGCCAAGCAGGATATAAGCTGCATGAGTCTGTGTGTTAGAGGGATTTTTAGAGTCGGACTGTCACCAGAGTTCCGCCTTTAGAAAACTGTGAGCGTGACTGAGGAAATGTTCAACATACTTTACATTGTTTATATTAGGACAAAACCGATGCACAAAGGATTATAAGAGAAGGGCCAGAGGAGGTTAACAAAGATATTACTCGAATTAAGGAAGCCGAGTTGCAGTGGGAGATTAGAGGCATACATTCGTCCATTATGGAGAAGAGTAAGGGGTGACTTGATCACAGCCTTCAAGTATTTGGTTGGTGTGTGTGTGTGTACTTGTAGGAGAAAAGATGTCGCGTGTGTGTGTGTGTGTGTGTGTGTGTGTGTGTGTGTGTGTGTGTGTGTGTATGTATGTGTGTGTGTGTGTGTGTGTATAAGTGACGGGGCAACATGACTGTAAAATTCTCTCCCTGCAACACACCAACGATAGTCACACACGTGCCTGTCAAAAGCTGGGAAATACCCAGCCCTACATTCATCTTCAGCTGTTTTATGATTGGCTATGAGTTATTATTATGACCTTCCAGTTTTGAATCATCTGTAATACCTCAACTGTGTATTTTCAGCCGAATGGCTTCTTCAGTTCAATAAACCGTTATTTATTTACTTGCCTGTCTACACACACACACACACACACACACACACACACACACACACACACAATAATGTTTCTTATGAATGATACAGCCGTACCTGTCTGACCTTTGCCTCTGGGCTGAAGTTCGATATTACTGCCCAGGTCTTGAGTGAGCGATGATAGTTCAAGACCTTCGTAGCAACCAACTGGGGTCTAGTCTAGTTACCCTGCCCGCTCGCAGCCTTACGAGGTCGTGAGTGAGCCTTACGAGGTCGTGAGTGAACTCCGTCCCTGCCTGACGAAGGGCCACCACGAACTGGTGATTTTTTACAGGATGATAATTCACCTTTCTGATGGTAGACATGTTTTCCTCCCCCTCCTCGGAAAAGGTGGGCTCTTACACCGCAGGGACTTCGAAGAAGGCTTTCGTCTTGTGAATAGATCTGTAATCTAAATGGTTAAGCTGAAGAAGGACTACTTCTTTCCTCCTCAGGGGTTTCTTGCAGAATCTGTGGCTTCGCTAGTGAGGAGGACTTCAAGCGAAACTGTACGCCGATTGGTACAACTTGCCATAGGTTTTATTTTTCATATGCAGCGCAAGCAAAAACAGGCAGAGTCCACCCATATATATATATATATATATATATATATATATATATATATATATATATATATATATATATATATATATATATATATATATATATATATACGCACCATGTATGTGTAAGGAGTGTAAAATGCCTGCACGCTGGTAACATCTAAAAGAAATTTAAGAATTTATTTATAAAGACTGATATATATGTATATATATATATATATATATATATATATATATATATATATATATATATATATATATATATATTTGCAGTCTACAAGAGTCTGGAAAAAACATATAATCTTCCTTCTTTTTTTTTTTTTTTACAAAACAGAAATGAATGCACCGTGGCCTTCACCTGCGTTCAGGACCTTGCCCATAAAGCCATCACACAGGATCAGAGACAATAGAAGGGAGATTTTCCAAACAGGTGTAACACCCCCTATCAAAAATAACAACTTTATGCATTGTACAATAAAGAAAAAAAAAAGTATAAGGGAACGAACCCAGAGAATGAGAGACAGAGCTGTGAAACAAAGGCAAGGCGGTCAGTATGGATGGACGTGTATGTTGCGCGTGTTGATTTTGCCATCAGTCACGGATTGATTAAGTGGAAACTCGAACACGCATTGTCGTGTTCTCCTGAACAGGTGTTGTCCACACTGGAGCTACCGAAGTTACGCTGAGGCTCGTATTTCTTTGTGTGTTCTTGATTTTTGCTGTTAAGGAGAGAGAGTTTTACACTCGTGTTGGCCCGTCTCTTAACCATGTTATATATATATTTACCATTTCCTTAATTCCACACACACACACACACACACACACACACACACACACACACACACACACACACACACACACACCGACCTAAGTAAGATACCTATTTACTGACCAACGCTGAGGGAAGGACTAACACCTGGGTTGGGTTTGGACCGACTGCCGCGCTGGCGATTCTAACCCTGGCGGTCTCGACTCCGGGCTGCCCCGTGCTGATTCATGGTCAGTAACGCTAACCACTACGCCATCACACCAAGGAGTGGGTTTGTGGGTTACTGCTTGGTGTGAGTGGTAGTTGGTTACTGCTTGGCGTGGGTGTGTTGCTATCATTTGGCGTGAGTGGTAGTGTTTGTGTGGCTTCTACTTGGCGTGGGTGGTGGCGGATGCGTGGCTGCTACTTGGCATGGGGGGTAGCAAGTGTGTCACTACCACTTGGCGTGGGTGATAGCGGGTGTGTGGCTACTACTTGGCGTGGGTGGTAGCAAGTGTGTCACTACTACTTGGTGTGGGTGGTAGAGGGTGTGAGGAGGCCGCTGGTAGCAAGCAGTTTGCCACAACTGTTACTTTAACTCGTCTGATGAGTTTATTCCACAAGCCTTGTTGAGTAGATGAGATCACGAGAGGGGGAAGACGTGAGTCTGGTTGAGACAGTGGCTCAGGAGACACATGGGGTACAGACAGTGGCTCATGAGGCACATTGGGGTACAGACAGTGGCTCAGGAGACACATGGGGTACAGACAGTGGCTCAGGAGGCACATTGGGGGTACAGACAGTGGCTCAGGAGACACATGGGGTACAGACAGTGGCTCAGGAGATAGGTGGGGTACAGACAGTGGCTCAGGAGACACATTGGGGGTACAGACAGTGGCTCAGGAGACACATGGGGTACAGACAGTGTTTAGGAGATCAAGAACCCGTCAAGTGCATGTAAGAGTGGACGTACAGAATCTGTTCCTCGTTGAGAAAGGCAGACAGAGGGAGCATCACACGTTGGCAGACCACCTCTGCCACCACTCCCACCACCACAGCTAAGAAGGCGGACTAAGGGAACGTTGCTCACTCGCTAGCCACCACCACCCGAGCTTTAAAAGAAAAGTAAAAAAGATATTCCGAGGACTGATTGACTGACTGGCCAAGGAGAGGAACATCAAGGTGATGGATGGCAAGGACTCGACTGTAACTAATCTTGTGGGAGCTGTCACCCATAACGAGCACAGGTCATCAATGAGGCTGGTAGATGGGGTGAGACGTGTGACAGCTGGCTCGATGCAAGGATGACGTAAGATAAGAATGAGGTTCTCATAGTTTTGATGGGTCATCGTCCGGGGGGGGATGGAAGGAGGTGGTGCATCTTTCTGCTTATGGACGGCGATTGTTGCCAAAAAAAAAAAAGCCATATCCATTAGGTGTTCGTCAATGTGTCTGTTGTTGTGATACATAGTTTTTGTTTCTTTTTCAACTCTTCATTCAGCCATGTCTTCTACTGCTCTCCCTCCAGCTTACCTTTGACGTTACGTCCTATTGGTAAAGGGAAACCTTTCCTCTTTTGGACTGTGCAAAGGAAGAAAAAGATGGAAGGGATTTGCGTTATAGATACGAGAAGTTTGTATGTTTTGCTTTAAGAACTAAGGGTTAGATGCCTTTTCGAACTTGCCTGCAGGTTCCAAAACCTATGTAAATTTCTGTCTGTAGAGATTAAATTCCTTGTGTTAACTTGGCACTGTGAAAACCGATTGCTCCTCAACCCTATGCGACGTGGGGAATATTTGGACCGTGGGTGTGATGGATTACTTTCAAAACTATGGGATATTTTTTTTTCCAATGGGGTCGTGAAGAACAAAGAGAAATCTAGTGTGTGACAGGGTAGACAGGACAAGCTCTTAGGTTTTAAGGTTGCAAGTCGTCCTGGCTTCTGTGTAGGTATGGTAATTCCGATGTGAATGTTGAGTTTCAGCATTGCTCAAAGAGACGCGAGGAAACAAAAGATATTGAGATAGATAAATAGATAGATAGATAGATAGATAGATAGATAGAGAGAGAGAGAGAGAGAGAGAGAGAGAGAGAGAGAGAGAGAGAGAGACTATTGAGGGGTGTGTTGGGGGGGGGGGGGGTAAAGATATCTACAGGAGATACCCCGACGACCATCAGCTTTGGATATGGCACACCAGCAGTAAAAGTCTGGCATAAATGTCAGTTCACGTAACCGTCGGTTGCATTGGCCAGCTAGCCAGTCGGGGTGCCGGCCGGCCGGCGGTGCAGGAAGCTTTGTGTGCGGGTGAGATGGTGTGCCAAAGACTTTCCCCTCGCTTGGCGTGGTGTGGCGCCTGGCAACCCGCATGATCAGAGAGTGCCAGAGCCAGAGGCAACTGACACACGGTGCCGCCTCGCGGAACACTAGTGGCCGGGTCTTCTACATAACCTTCTGGTATACCTCCTGCAGGAGTTTTCCCTCTTTGCTGTCCTATCGACAGCTACATAGATAAGGAATCTTGGATGGTATTACTGTCTTCCAAGAGATGATTGCCTGGTTTTAAACCTTGAAGTCTTTTTTCGTTATGTGTTTCCCTCCTAGGTGGAGTCCT
>NC_092266.1:26225756-26228256 GCF_036320965.1 Panulirus ornatus | reverse complement strand
TATAATTTACCAGGAATACTCAACAAACTTATACCTCTGTAATTTGAGCACTCACTCTTATCCCCTTTGCCTTTGTACAATGGCACTATGCACGCATTCCGCCAATCCTCAGGCACCTCACCATGAGTCATACATACATTAAATAACCTTACCAACCAGTCAACAATACAGTCACCCCCCTTTTTAATAAATTCCACTGCAATACCATCCAAACCTGCTGCCTTGCCGGCTTTCATCTTCCGCAAAGCTTTTACTACCTCTTCTCTGTTTACCAAATCATTTTCCCTAACCCTCTCACTTTGCACACCACCTCGACCAAAACACCCTATATCTGCCACTCTGTCATCAGACACATTCAACAAACCTTCAAAATACTCATTCCATCTCCTTCTCACATCACCGCTACTTGTTATCACCTCCCCATTTACGCCCTTCACTGAAGTTCCCATTTGCTCCCTTGTCTTACGCACCCTATTTACCTCCTTCCAGAACATCTTTTTATTCTCCCTAAAATTTACTGATAGTCTCTCACCCCAACTCTCATTTGCCCTTTTTTTCACCTCTTGCACCTTTCTCTTGACCTCCTGTCTCTTTCTTTTATACTTCTCCCACTCAATTGCATTTTTTCCCTGCAAAAATCGTCCAAATGCCTCTCTCTTCTCTTTCACTAATACTCTTACTTCTTCATCCCACCACTCACTACCCTTTCTAAACAGCCCACCTCCCACTCTTCTCATGCCACAAGCATCTTTTGCGCAATCCATCACTGATTCCCTAAATACATCCCATTCCTCCCCCACTCCCCTTACTTCCATTGTTCTCACCTTTTTCCATTCTGTACACAGTCTCTCCTGGTACTTCCCCATACAGGTCTCCTTCCCAAGCTCACTCACTCTCACCACCTTCTTCACCCCAACATTCACTCCTCTATATATATATATATATATATATATATATATATATATATATATATATATATATTTAAACGACTCCCGTGTTTTACATAGAGGGTACCTCTTTTTTTTTTATTTTTTTTGCTCGCCCCCAAATAAAGAATGAAAGAAAAAAGAGGAACGGAATTCGAACCTGGTCCCCGATGGGTGTGTCCTCGACCCCCCATCCATACCAGGGAGCCAGGGGGGTTGGACCCTCTCTCTTTTGATTTGATATGACCCGACATTTTGATGGATGTAAGCCAATTGTTGAATGCTGTGCGTAAATAACCGCGATTGAATTAATGGTTTGATGGGTGGGTTTTTTTATATGCAGTGTGTGGGTTCGACTTCGTCCTCCCCACCGTCAGGTGGATGTGATTGGGCCGAGACGTAGTTATCTCTGGATGGATGGAGTGTGTGTGTGTGTGTGTGTGTGTGTGTGTGTGTGTGTGTGTGTGTGTTTGTGTATATAGGAGGGGAAATGAATGCCAAAATAGATAGATTTAGTCTTAAGGATTTCATATTTTGGAAAGGAAAAGGTTGGTGTAGCCGTCATCTATAGTGCGATAGATAACCTCTCACACACACACACACACACACACACACACACACACACTCACACACACACACACACACACACACACATACACACTTCATCACGTACCCAGCTTGCAACGCCTCATCACATGTCTTGCTCGACTACCTCGCGTCACCACGTGCCCATCGCGTCACCACGTGCCCATCGCGTCGCCAACCGCCTCACACCATCCCGTCACACCTCGCCCGTGGGCTCCATGAAACCTTTAAAGGTTCTTAGATTATGCAGGAGAAGAGTGAGGCATTAGGAGTGCACACCTCCCATGATAGCGACCAGCAGATGTGAGTCTTGGCCGTCGCTCCTCCTGCTTCACTGGTGGCTGCTCCCTCTTTCCACAGTGGTGGTGGATCCACTGTGATAATGATGATGGTGGTGGTACGCTTGTAGTCTTGGTTGCTCCTGTACCCATTGTACAGTGGCAGTAGTGGGTGCTGTAATGATTGAGGGTAATTTACCCACGGTGGTAAAGGTGCTTCACCCACTATAATGACAGTGGGTTTCTATACCCATTGCAGTGAGTGATTTTGTGGGTTCGACACACAGTGGAGTGATAGTGGGTGCTATGACAGTGGGTTTCTATACCCACTGCAGTGATTTTGAGGGTTCGACGCACAGTGGAGTGATAGTGGGTGCTATGACAGTGGGTTTCTATACCCACTGCAGTGATTTTGTGGGTTCGACACACACACTGTAGTGATAGTGGGTGCTGGACCCACTGTAGTGGCAGTTGGAACTATACATACTAGGGTGTTTTATTTGTTTGTAGAGACATCACCATTTGGTGTCATGGATTTATATATTAGATGTAGATCTTGATATCTATAGATACTTTGACTTAAAGGCTTCCTGGTCGGGCTGGCGTAATGGCTACTTATCATGCAATCGTATCAAGAAGCCTCGACAAAAGATATCATTTATCTTTTGTGTATTTTCTACCCCCGTCTTTGATATCTTGTAATCAGCCCGC